>NC_081524.1:2518022-2533022 GCF_030273125.1 Centropristis striata | reverse complement strand
AAGATTGGTAAAAAAAATGTAAATTAGGTTTAAAAACCCCCCGTAACTTACTTTAAAAAAAGTAAGTCAGCTAAAAAACGTAAATTAGGAAAAGAAACGTAAGATTGGTAAAAAAAAAACAAACAAACAACAACAACGTTACAGACAAAAAACTTAGGTAAGTTAAGTAAAAAAAAACACAAGATCGGAAAAAAAATGCAAGTTGGTAAGTTAGGTAAAATTACGTAAGTTAGGTAAAAAAAACTAAATTAGGTTAAAAAACAAACAAACATAAGTTGCATAAAAAAAACCCCGTAACATTGGTATTTTAAAAAAGTAAGACATGAAAAAAAACATAAAATAGGTAAAAAAATTTAAGTTAAGTAAAAAACGTAAATTAGGTTAAAAAAAAACTTGACTTATGTAAAAAAAAAAGTAAGTTAGGTAAAATTATGTAAATTAGTAAAAAAAACAACAACCTTAAGATTGGTAAAAAAAAAAAAAAAGGTTAGTTACGTAAGTTAGGTAAAAAAACCTAAATTACGTAAAAACAAAACAAAACATAAGTTACATTAAAAAAAACCCCGTAAGATTGGTATAAAAAAAAAGAAAGTAAGTCCTGAGAAAAACATAAGATGGGGGAAAAAATCGCAAGTTAAGTAAGTTAGGTAAAAAAAACTAAATTAGGCAAAAAAAACAACAAAAAAACGTAAGATTGGTGTAAAAAAAAAAAAACGTTATGAAAGAAGTTATGAAAAAAAAGTTAAATTAGATTAAAAAACGAACTTATGTAAGTTAAGTAAAAACCCGTAAGATTGGTAAAAGACGTGAGTTAAGTCAGAATGTGTGTGTCCATCAGTGTGTCCTGCAGGTTTTTACGGTCTGAACTGTGCGGAGACGTGTCGGTGTGAGGACCTGTGTCCGTGTGACCCGATAACAGGAAGCTGCAAAGGTACCGAACTCTGTCACGACACCACATCAGAGCTTCAGATTAGAGTTCTCTAATTAGGGCCCCGAGCACTAACAGTGCGAGGACCCTGTTGAAACTGGTCCGTTTATTATAACGGCAAATGAATCGCGTTTTTGAGGGCTTTATCATATTCCAGAACTGACCAAACTTGGGACAAAATTCAATCCGGTGGAAAATTTACATATTTCATTGGTTTCAGAAATGGGCGTGGCAAAATGACCTACTAGCGCCCCCTAGAATTGAGCCCCCAAAACAGGTTTGTCGTAGAGACACGATATTCGGTACATACATGTATCATGAGAAGAGGCACCAAAAAGTCTCAAGATGCCATACCCAAAAATGAACAGGAAGTCGGCCATCTTGGATCAAAAAAAGTGTTTTAGACGTTTTTCGTCATTTCCAAGCCGCATACTTTAACAAACTCCTACAGATTGAATCCAATCGACTTCGGCCTTGTTCAGTATCATCACAAGGCCTTTGACACCAAAAGTTATTAAAAGCTTTGCAGACCGTCACACTATGTGGGCGTGGCATGCCGGCAAAATATGGCGTTTTGGCATAAAACACGAGACTGTATAACTTGACCATCCATTGTCAAATCTGCCTCAAACTTGTCATGCATGATGATGGTCCATCACTGAACAGTTCTACCTAAGTAAATAGTTCATAAAGTCCCGCCCTTTTTTATTAGCCACGCCCCCTTTTCCTAACTAATGAACTAATGCAGCTTTAATTTATGTTGTTGTTTTCTCCACAGCGGGTCGGTGTTTGTCTCAACAGATGCTGACTCTCTGGAGACAGCAGAAGGAGACGAACAGAGACGAGTTGTACCTGACAGAGTGAGTGTCACAGTCTCCTCTGGCTCTTCTGCCTCAAATTTAAGATTTCTACAAACCAAAACGTTCTGGTTTATTCATAATGTTTACGTTGTAGCATTTCATTTAGTCCTGTTTATTTTACTACAATTTTAGTTTTTTTCTGATAAGATTGAGATGTTTAGATGTTAAAAAAAGACATGAAACGGACCTGCAGGCACCACGGTCTTGTGATTTAGTTGTTTCTTTTGGTTTCTTGTCTCTGTGCAGACGGACGTGGCTGACCATCACCGCCCTGCTGTCCTGTCTGTTTTGTTTGCGACTGTTGGTTCACTTCACGTGGGCGAGCCACAGGTGGCTCCTTTGCAGCTTTTCCTACATGCACCTTTCACGGAGAATCATCAAGACAGAGGCGCTGCCTGCCAGATACAACCAGCTTCCATAGGAACATGTTCTTCTATAGGAACATACAAACATTTCTGGAAGCAGTGGAAAGGGAAGAGAGAACATTTTCCTGACATGAAAGACTCTTTAAAGATTCTTTATGCAGAAGTGTATTGCAGCAGCAGACAGATATGTTATGAGCTCATGCATTAGCTGCAAACCCTGGAGAGATGTTGATGTGGACATCAAGGCTGCTCCACCTCCTGAGAGAGAAGAAGACGTCCAGACTCCAGGAGGCGAAGCTGAGCTTTAACGTCAGTATTTTGTTGAGAGAAGCTCTTTAACTCGTCTCCATAAACTCCCTGATGCAGCAGATCTGACGTTTGGACAGAACAAACATACGGAAGGGAATTGTGATAATATTTCTCACTATTTTCACTATCAGTCCATTAATGGAGATAAACAAATATCCTGCTTTTACATGAATGCATGAATAAAAATAATTTAATATTATATAAAAACAACATAACATAACTATGGAAGCCCATTTCCGCCAGTTATCAAAATAAAACTAAATAAATAAATACGAAATAAAGAAAAGTTGACAAACTTGAGATAAAAAGTAGAAATTATGAGATAAAAAGTCAAAATTATAAGATAAAAAGTCCTAATTATGAATAAAAAAACTAAATTTAGATTAAAAAGACGGAATTATGAGATAAAAAGTCATAATTATAAGATAAAAAGTCTATATTATTAGAAAAAAAGTCAATATTCTGAGATAAAAAAGTTGAAATAATACATAAAAAGCCATAATTATGTATGATATATAAAAAGTCATGACTTTGTATCTCATAATTTCGATTTGACTTAATATTCTCTAATATTCTGTTTTTGGGGGATTTTAAATGAGTGACTTGTAGTGGGGTTTTATGATGAGTTTGTAATTGTTTGCATTATGTTTTTTGCATTTATTCTGTGTATAAAATAAAAAAAGAGTCAAACAAAGTAAAGTTTGTTTGTTCATGTGGACTGAGTTGTGGGTGGAGGCCACGTGTCATGTGACCAAATGGAACAGTGACAGCAGCCAGAGGTGGACAGACTGGAATTTCTGGCCTCGAACAGTGAAGAACTTCACTTTGAGCATCCTGAGTTCTTCCTGAACGTGTTTTTGTGAAGAAAAATGAAGAAATAGCTTTGTAAGAGCGATCTGAAAAACTGTTAAATATGCCTTTTTCAGAAATCTTCCTGCATTTTTAATATGGGAGCCAATGAGGCTGTTGGTGTGTGTTGGTGGCGCATCTGTGCGTCCTACGGCCAAACTATAACTCTGACAGCTTTACCAGAGGATTGTGAGGGAGAAGACAAATTTTCCTACGTTTCTATGTATAAATTATTTCTGTAGAGTGGAATTTGCGGCCTGGAGTGCAGTTTTCAAATTTATTTTTTTGACAGTTTTTTCTCTCCCTCGACACTCTGGCGATGATGTCACACACTGTGACACGAACATTCCGTGCAATACACACCCATTATAATCTCAGAATTTCTCCAAAAATGATCATGGTCATTGAACAGGGATTGATAAAAAACTATATGACCTATCGAAACGTGGATTAATACACCGATACACAAGACTTGTGTCTACTGTTTAAAGTTTAAATTGAGTCTCTAGGTGAAATTTTGCGCACTTTTTCAAAATTCATATTCCGTAGAGAAAAGTAGTAGCACACCGATACTGATCAAACCGCACGTTTTGATATATAATTTTTCCTAGCGGGACGAAATTGTGTCCGGAAGAGGAAGAAGAAAAAAATATATTTTTTTTTTCCATGACTGTTTGTAACACAACAGCTTCAACATCTAACACTGAACTCAGTGAGTAATTTGAAATGATGTTTGCTAAGCTATTGTTGACAGGCTTTGGTGTGATGTGATCCATTAAATTTCCTTTTCTGGCGTACCTCAACACAAACTACCCTGAGGGTCCAGTAGAGCCCCACAGTGCTGACGTTATCTTAGTTTCATCTCTTTTAAATACCATCTTTAGTTTTAGTATCGCAGAGTCTGATTCCAGCTTTCTGTGGCTCTGGTGTATCTTGGTGGTTTTACTTAATCACATCCGTTTGAAATGTGCTTTGACCATTTTCTTATCTGTTAACGGGAACTACAGATTAATATCATGAAGTATTATGATATTTCCTGTTATATTCGTGACCCAGGGTGCCTGATCAAAAATGTTGATGGAGCCAAACGTTTGTCCTCACTTTCTCTGAGTCTGTGACAGAAATAAGCATAAAGGTCTAGTCTGCAGTTTACATACTTTCTCATACATTTGAAATAAAAGGTGAAAGAAAAATACAGTGTAAGAGATGCCAAGCTTGTCTGATTTACACAGTTACTAAAAAACAACAGTATTGTCAAGCTTAATGCTCAAATCTTACAAATTTAACTGGAATGTTGCTATTTTGAATCTGCAGACTGACCTTAAATTTAGATTGAGAAGATGACAATATTAACCCAATTAACTTAATTACAAATAAATAACAAAGTCATGAAATAATAAAAACTAAATCGAATTTAGTCCAGTACTCATTTTAGCACAGGACTTAATTATTACCATGGTCACATACAGGAGGCTGACACAGTAACATGCACACATACATTTTGTAATGATATTTTGTAGACATTTTCCATGGTTTTCTTGATAATGTCTAGATATCAGCTCTTAAATTAAACTCTCATGAGCTATTTCTGTTGTTTTCATGATATTTATCCAAACAAATGTACCTTTTGTTGTACAAGGCATTAAAATGAACAATAAAGTGAAGAAAACAAGGGTGGGCTAATCATTTTTTCCATGACTGTAGATGGGAAGGTTACAGAGGAGGAAGTATATTCCAATGGCATTTTGTCTGAGAGGTGACAAAAAGAAGCATAAAGGTCTAGTCTGCAGTTTACATAATGTCTCATACGTTTGAAATAAAAGGTGAAAAGAAAAATACAGTGCAAGAGATGCCAAGCTGGTCTGTGACACATTGCTTGACTTGATTGAGACAGGACTCGGATTAGTGATGTCGTCCAGACTTAGAACCACATCATCTGCAAAAAGCAGATATGCAATTCTAAGGTCACCAAACAGGATCCCTTCCTCTCCCCGGCTGCGCTTTCACTTGAGGCAGTTCCTCTCTCCCCGCCCAGAGGGGGCAGTCCACCGTTTTCTGGCAGAAAACCATGGCCTCAGACTTGGAGGTCCGCTTCACACTCGTCTGCAAACCACCCCAATGAGTGCTGGAGGTCTGATGAAGCCAAAAGAACCACATCATCTGCAAAGAGCAGAGATGCATTTCTAAGGTCACCAAACTGGACCCCTTCCTCCCCCCGGCTGCACCTTGAGATCCTGTCCATGAAAACCATGAACAGAATCGGAGACAAGGGGCAACCCTGGCGGAGGCCGACACCCACCGGGAACGTGTTTAAAGTTGTGCCGAGTATGCGGACACAGCTCTCACTTTGGTTATATAGGGACTGGATAGCTCGTAGCAATGAACCCGGTACCCCCATATTCCTGCAGTAACCCCCCGAGGGACACAGTTGTAGGCCTTCTCCAAATCCACAAAACACATGTAGACTGGATGAGCAAACTCCCATGACCCCTCCAGAAGTCTCGAAAGGGTAAAGAGCTGGTCCATTGTTCCACGGCCAGGACGGAAGCCGCATTGTTCCTCCTGAATCTACCTGCCCGCTGCTTCTGTAGACCCACCTGGCCAACTAAGTCCGAAAGGCCTTCTTCTTCATCTTGACGGCCTCCCTCACCGCTGGTGTCCACTAGCGGGTTCCTGGGTTGCCGCCACGACAAGCACAGACGATCTTCAGGCCACAGCTCCTACCAGCCGCATCAACACTTGAGGCTTTGAACATATTGAAGATGGCCCATTAGGACTACATGTCCCCAGCCTCACCTGGAGAAACTCTTCCACTGGTGTGAGTTGAAGACCCTGCAGACAGGGGCCTCACTACACGTTTGGGTTTGCCAGGTCTGTCCAGCAGCCTCCCCCGCCACCTGATCCAACTCACCACCAGGTGGTGATCAGCTGACAGCTCTGCTCCTCTCTTCACCCGAGTGTCCAGAAGATGCGGCCGCAGATCTGATTATACGAAAATGAAATCGATCATCGATCTTTGGCCTAGAGTGCTCTGGTACCAGGTACACTTTTAAGCAACTCTATGTTTGAACATGGTGTTCGTTATGGACAATCCGTGACAAGCACAGAAGTCCAATAACAAAACACCACTCGGGTTAAGTTCCGGCCATTCCTCCCAATCACCTCCTCCAGGTACCATCATTTTCATTGATTACATTTTTTATATTGTATTTTATTGCTGTTTCTTTTCTATCCTTTTGTATGGTGGCCTTGAGTGCCAAGAAAGGCGCCTCCAAATAAAATGTATCATTATTATTATTATTGTTTCCCACGTGATCGTTGAAGTCTCCCAGAAGAACAATAGAGTCCCCAGGTGGTTCCCCTTCCAGGACACCACCCAGAGACTCCAAGAAGGCCGGGTACTCCAAACTGCTGTTCAGTGCATAAGCACAGACAACAGTCAGAGATCTTCTCCTTGGGACTTGCAGCCGCAAGGAAGCGACCCTTGTTCCTCGGGGAGAACTCCAACACAGCGGCGCTCAGCCGGGGGCTTGTTAGTATCCCCACACCTGCCTGGCGCCTCTCACCCTGAGCAACTCCGGAAAAGGAGAGAGACTGGACTCAGGAGTTTGGTTCCGGAGCCCACACTATGCGTGGAGGTGAGCCCAACTATTTCTCGTCTGTAACGCTGCACCTCCCGTACAAGCTTAGGCTCCTTCCCCGCCAGTGAGTTCGCTTGATGACCGTGTTTTTCCGCTTCATAAGGGTCTTTGAATCGATCTTTGTCTGGTCCCTCCCCTGGGACCACTTTGCCTTGGAAGACCCTACCAGGAGCTACCAGGATTATTTGATAACTACACTGAAATATTCCTTACACTTGAATAGAACCCCTAAAAGAAATATGTTTAAATGGAAGTGATAAAGCTCTGGAGGGGCTGTAGTAATTATATAACGGGAGAAATGGAGGTAGTGATTGCTAGTTCACACTTTCTTCAAGTCTTCAGATCTCTGCATTCTTCACATCACACAGCTTGCTGTCTTGCATACAGGAGACCTGAGGTCATTGTGGTTTTCACATGACTTGACTGACAGGCAGCAGGGCTTATCAGAGGAAACTAAGTACTGATCTGATACCATGCTACCATGATACTATGTGTTACATAAATAAGATGTACGCCTCACTGTGTGGAAGTGACTGGGGTCGATTATTTTACGTATTTTATGTCAAGAAACATCTGGCTACTTTAACATTTTCTCTTAATTTTGTAATAAATATATATGTTAGATATAAATTTACTGAATTCTGTCTGTGAAAATGAACTGGAAATAAAAATCCAGTGCAAAACGTTTAATGCAGCAGAAAACTGGTCAAAACTTCCAGAAATGGCCCCATTTTTACAGATTCCCCATCCAGCTATTCAGTCACAATCCAGTATTGTAGTATTGTTTGGTGCATCACTACACTGGATCAAAAAACAATATATGTGATGGACAAAGTAAGCCTGTGATTACAAAAGATTGAGATGTAGAGACTGATCATTTCACTGTTACACCCATGCCAACTTGTGACTTCCTCATTTCTGAGTGTTGCAGACGGTTTAAAAAGCAGCACAACTCTGACGGAGCTTCACTTCTCTGTTCATCTTTCATCTTTCTGCTCGAAAGACCTGCAGAAAATGTAAGTCTTTATTATTTTTATATAACAAACCATCATAATTGATTTGAAATGTATTTAAAATGTTATTAACTTATCATTAAGTCACTTGAGAATAACTTGAGACATTTTGTAGAAAAAAATTACAATTGAAAACATTTAAACTGTTAAGCTGTCAGTTGCACGTTGTTATTGTCTTAGCTGCCTCAAAGAATTACAGCTTTGTAAATACATAGAAAATACTTTAATGAAAGACACATTTTTATCTTTAGCACACTGTTTTTAATTTAATCAGTAATAATCTACGACTAAGAAAAAGCAGCATGTTGTGGCGATGTTAGACTGAATGTTACGAAGTGTGTGACAAACAATTCAAGTCAAGTAGAAACACTAAACCAGTGTTACCCTTCTGTTGAATATCTGCATCACCGACGCTTCATAAAAGGAACATTTGCAAGAGAAAAAATAAAATGAGTATTGATTCAGTTATCTGTTCAATTACAGTTTTTAAAGTGATTGATTTAAAAGCAGTAATAATCCTCTTTTCCTCAATAAATGATGAATGGATGTGCTGCATCACCCTGCCCTCATGAGACACTAAAACTCTGAAGAAATACAGAACCAGGAAACATTTCTCCATCTGCAATCTAAACCTGCATTCAATAAAACCTGCTTTAAAATGACATCTCCACAGTTTCTGCCTCTCCTGACAAACACAGATGGCTGTAGTCCTGACTCTCCTTCTCAGTGTCTGTCTGCTGCACGGTACGTTGAACTTCATTCATATTTGGATCAAAGACTATAAAAACTATTTAAAACCAAACCTACACAATGTTAGTCAAGCATTCACACCACAGTACAACAGTATCTATAATACATGCTGCAGCAGATGAAGAATGCAGTGAGCTTTTTCCAATGCAACCAAACAGTAAGAAAATCCTCATTATTAGGGCCACGGGGCAATCGCACCGAGCACTGGTCCCATACAGCAATAGCTGCAACTGCCCAAATTTTGCATTGAAATGAATGGGACGGCTGAAAAAAAATGAGCGAAAAAGAACAATAATTGGAGATTTTTAAACGTCTCTGGCATAATTTCACCTAGAGACTCCATTTAAACTTTAAACAGTAGACACAAGTCTTGTGTATCGGTGTATTAATCCACGTTTCGATAGGTCATATAGTTTTTTATCAATCCCTGTTCAATGACCATGATCATTTTTGGAGAAATTCTGAGATTATAATGGGTGTGTATTGCACGGAATGATCGTGTCACAGTGTGTGACATCATCACCAGAGTGTAGAGGGAGAGAAAAAATAGTCAAAAAATAAATTTGAAAACTGCGCTCCAGGCCGCAAATTCCACTCTACAGAAATAATTTATACATAGAAACGTAGGAAAATTTGTCTTCTCCCTCACAATCCTCTGGTAAAGCTGTCAGAGTTATAGTTTGGGCGTAGGACACACAGATGATCCACCAACACCACCAACAGCCTCATTGGGTCCCATATTAAAAACGAAAGATTTCTGAAGTAGGGACATTTAACAGTTTTTTTAGATCGCTCTAACAAAGCTATTTTTTCATTTTTCTTAAAAAAACCCATATGTAGACGTTCAGGAAGAACTCAGGACACTCAAAGTGAAGTCGGATCAATGATAGGTATTATGGTTTTGCCAAAAATGATTTCTGTTCGAGGCCAGAAATTCCAGTCCACCTCTGGCTGCTGTCACTCTTTCGGAACATTAACAGGTGTCAGTTAATTCTGTTGATTGCTTTGATCTGATTGCCTTTGATCTTTGATGTGATTACAGTTACAGATACACACACACACATGCGCGTAAGTGCGCACACTCCTCACACATGCATACACATGCTCCATACACGCGCACGCACACGCACACACACACACACACACACAGGTAACTTTATGTGATTTTAATTACACACACACACACACACTCTCACACACACACACACACACACACACACACACGTAACTTTATGTGATTTTAATTACACACACACACACAGTTTGAAATCTCTGAAGAATCTCATCATGGTGTACACACACCGGCAGTAGCCCCCGTGGCCCTTTCAGAATTTCCCCAGAGGAAATTTTCTAGTTGTAAATTATTATTCACTTTTTCTTCATCAAATATTTGTCTCTTGTGTTTCAGGTGCCCTGTGTCAAACAAAAGTACTTCGCGCATTTTTGCTGCAGTCAAATATAGAGGTTCTGAGTGGATCCTGTGTGACCATCCCCTGCTCCTTTAATATAGAGGACAAATTTAAATCAAGCTTAGATAACACATGTAGGATATTGTGGAAGCAGTATGGAGGTGACATAACTGTGTTTGACAGTGGAAATCCACAAACGGCTACAATAAAGGGAGAACTGACAGGAAACGTGTCAAAAAAAGACTGCACCACAACCCTGTACAACATGGAACCTGCTGACAGCAAAATATATTTCCTTAGACTGGAATGCAACAGAATGAAACATGATTTTTCCTTCGTAACAATTTCAGTCAAAGGTAGGTTTTAAGGCCTATTTACTCGCACATCATGCATTTCCATTTTAGATCTGCTTTGATATTATTCTGCATTTATTGCATTTGTCCAAATAGTCTAAAGATTGAATGAGGATGAATGTTTCTTCAGTGACTGGTTGATATGTACCTTTCTACCAGCTGCTCCTCCCACACCGACTCTGACTGCGTCCCCACTGAAGGTGAAGGAGGGAACCTCTGTGGGTTTGACGTGCTCTGCTCCAGCTCCCTGTCTGTCTCATCCTCCAGCTCTGACCTGGACCCCCGGCCTGGGGGACGCTCAGGAGAAACTGCAGGAGAATTGGGACAAAACTAAAGTCAAGCTCTCTGTTCTGAACTTCACTGCTTCTCACCTCCATCATGGGAAGAAGATCTACTGTAATGCCACCTACAACAAAACAGATGGCAGCTCTGAGTCAGCTGTTAGCACAAGTTTAACAGCTGATATTTCATGTAAGTACATCTGTCATCTGATGACATGTATTCATTAAGGCTATTATAATTCAGTTGATCTTGTCTTTTCTTTTTCTTGAATTATTTCAATTATGACTGAGAAAATTAGACTCCTTAATATATAAGCAGTATTGTAATTTTGTGAGTTAAGGAGTCATCCTGTCCAGCTGCTATGTTAATGTCTCACTTCTTCCATTTTTATCCAAAACTATTGAACGAGCGGTTGCTTAGCAACTCTCAGAATTCCTCCTACAGAACAATCTTCTTGATCCAAATCAATCTGGTTTCAAAAGCGGTCACTCGACTGTAACTGCTCTGTTGTCTGTGACAGAAGCCTTAAAAGAAGCAAGAGCAGCAGCAAAGTCCTCAGTTCTCATTCTGCTTGACTTGTCAGCTGCTTTTGACACAGTTAACCATCATCCTCCTCTCTACTCTCTCTAAAATGGGCATATCTGGCTTGGCTCTGTCCTGGTTTGATTCCTACCTGAAAGGACGCTCATTCAGTGTATCCTGGCGTGGACAGTTGTCAAATGGTTTCCACACTTCCAAAATCATGTTTGTGCATTTCAATTTGCAAATGAATTGTAAGAGGCTTCAACAATGTCCAATAAGTGCAGAAACAGCAAGAAAGCTAGCTGTTGATGTCAAACACTGTGAGAGGGATGACAAAAAGGCTTTAGCAGCACAAATAGTAAAGTTGTCTATAGCCTTCAATGGGCTGTTACTCTATAAACAAAGTTAGTTTGCAAAAAGGGAAAACTGCGTTCTCTCTCTCTCTCTCCATGTGTCCTGTGCAGAGCTTTTCCTGAGGCTGAGTAATTATAGAGGAGTTGGTGAAATCCGCTCACTAAACAATAGGAATGCATTTTACAAAAAGGCCTGAGGAAAAAAGACGACATTATCTGCCGTTATTTCATTTAAAATGTCAGATTACATTACACCTACAAATAATTTAAATTTTTGATTCAACATTTTTCAGATTCCCCCAAAGACACCACAATGTCAGTCAGTCCCTCTTGTCCAGTTCCAGAGGGCTTAAATGTGACTCTGACATGCAGAAGTTCTGCAAACCCTCCAGTCAAGAACTACACCTGGTACAGAGCTGACGGAGGCCAGGAGACTCTTATTGGGACCGGAGCTGTTCTAAACATCAAAGTATCTAAAGACGACAGTCGGTTTTTCTGCAAGGCTGAAAACGATATTGGAGCTGGACGATCCCACATCAGTTGTATAAATGTTCAGTGTAAGTATCATGTTTGTGCATATCAAAGGTTAATGAGCCACTGTTGCATGAATGTGACACTTGAACAGAGATCTGATATATTGAGTATTATGCTACTTTTTTTACAACAGGTCCCGATCGAGTCATTCTCTTGGCTGTTGCTGGTGTGTCTCTCAGTGTGAATGTCTTGTTGACAGTCTGCATGGTGTTCCTTTGGTATGTTACAACACTGGATTATACTTTTTGTTATTAAAGCTATGCTGTCTATAGAAATAATACACTGGATGTAATTTATAAATTGCCTTTTCTTTTTTGCCCCCAAAGGAAAGCCAGAAAGAACATGAAGCCAACAGAACAGGAGAGAGTTTACATGTCATTGGATGGTAAAGACGAATCTCCAGAGTATGATGTCATCGCCCAAACTCCAAGATAACAATGTCGACTTCCACTGATGATGATCTCCATTATTATGAGATGACTTTACTGAAGGCTTACTTTTATGGTTTATATTGAGGCAAAGTGCTTTGACACTGATCTTTCTGGCAATGTCTTCAATTGCCACTTAATGGTGTGCTTATGAATCTGTTCTCTACAGAATGTGATAAATTGCTTTTCCTTTGTGATATATATTCAATTGAAAACTGTACAAATAAAATATATTTTATGTTCAAACGGATAAACTTTTGTTTTTTGTTCGTATGCTCTGAATTCTGATTTCGATGTAATCTGTTTTCTGTTATGTTTCACACAGTGCCCCAACTTTTTCAGAATCAGGGTTCTATAAATACTCTCTATGAACCTCTAATGCTGAACTTGGGTTTAAACTTAATCGGAGAGGTATTAATTATGCTCTTTGGTCATCCTTTATTTTTTACACTTTCACTGGCAGTGGCGAACTGAGAAAGTTTGAAGGGCAGGGGCGAAAAAATAAAAAGTGCACATTCTGCACAACATGGGGCCTCACCAGCACGCAAAAAGCTATGATGCATGATGTATGATGAAATAGTCTGCAACCTTGATTACGATTAGCATTAAGTTAAAGGAAATCCAGATCAAAGTAATTAATGATATGATACTTAACCAAACCTAACCATCTATGGGGGGTCTGGGGGCATGCCTCCCCTGGAGAAAATTTTGGACATCCATCCATCCATCCATCCATTCTCGTCCGCTTATTCGGGGGCGGTTCCCGGGGGCAGCAGGCTAAGCAGGGCATTCCAGGCGTCCCTCTCCCCAGCCACAACGTCCAGCTCCTCCTGGGGGACCCAGAGGCATTCCCAGGCCAGGCGAGAGATATAATCCCTCCACCGTATTCTGGGTCTTCCCCGGGGCCTCCTACCAGTTAGACGTGCCCGAAACACCTCTAACGGGAGGTGCCCAGGAGGCATCCTTACCAGATGCCCAAACCACCTCAGCTGGCTTCTTTCGACGCAAAGGAGCAGCGGCTCTACTCCAAGCTCCCTCCAGATGTCTGAACTCCTCAGCCCATCTCTAATCCTCAATCTTGTTCTTTCAGTTACTACCCAAAGCTCATGACCATAGTTGAGGGTTGGATTGTAGATGGACCAGTAAATTGAGAGCTTTGCCTTCAGGCTCAGCACCTTCTGAACCACAATGGTCTTTTGCATACGGTACAAAACCCACATCACTGCTGATGCTGCCTCAAACCGCCTGTCCATCTCACGCTCTGTTCTACCCTCACATGTGAACAAGACGCTAACCCTAACCCTAACTGGATCCCTTCCTCCCCCCGGCTGCGCCTTGAGATCCTGTCCATAAAAACCATGTACAGAATCGGAGACAAGGGGCAGCCCTGGCGGAGGCCAACGACCACTGGGAACGTGTTTTAAGTTTTGCCAAGTATGCGGACACAGCTCTCACTTTGGTTATATAGGGACCGGATAGCTCGTAGCAATGAGCCCGGTACCCCATATTCCCGCAGTACCCCCCACAAGACTCCCCAAGGGACACGGTCGTAGGCCTTCTCCAAATCCACAAAACACATGTAGACTGGATGAGCAAACTCCCATGACCCCGAGCAGAAGTCTCTCAAGGGGAAAGAGCTGGTCCGTTGTTCCACAACCAGGACAAAAGCTGCATTGTTCCTCCTGAATCTGAGGTTCGACAATCGGCCGGAGCCTCCTGTAGACTTTCCCGGGGAGGCTGAGCAGTGTGATTCCACGGTAATTGGAACACACCCTCCGGTCCCTTTTTAAAAATGGGAACCACCACCCTGGTCTGCCACTCCACTGGCACTGTCCCAGACCTCCACGCGACACTAAAGAGGCGTGTCAACCATGACAGCCCAACAGTGTCCAGAACTGGGGAAGTCCTGAGAGCCAAGCTAAAAGTTGGTCAGTTCATGACAATGACAGAACTTCATTTGCTTGTTTTGGTGTTGCTACGGCCCACAGTAGCCTGGTTGTTCACGAATAAATCACCGTGAAGTTAAAGTTGACAGGTGAGTTGTGGTTGGAGGCCATGCGGATATGACGTGACGCGCTGATGACAGTCGTGTGACCAAACTTTGTCAAGTTACGACATTACGTCAAAAACACCGAAAACCACTGTTGCTTACAAAATAAAAGAAATATTGACATAATCTATCTATCTATTAGGGTTGTCAAAAGTATCGATACTCAAAAAAGTATCGATACTAAAACGTTGTGTCCGGATACAATACTCATTTTAAAAAGTATCGAGTATCTGAAGCTTGTTATCATAGTTGCAGTTTCTTTTTGCACTGTTTTTTATTATAAATATTTAACCTGTGGTTCTGTTAATTTTAACATGTTGCACTTTTCTTGTTAATAACAATATTTCTGTTAAA
>NC_081524.1:2340522-2513022 GCF_030273125.1 Centropristis striata | reverse complement strand
GGTTACCGATATTAATTATTAATATTAATTATTAAATATAATATAAAAAAATGGGGACAGCAAACAGGAAAAAACTTGCACCCTAACATAAAAATATTTTTAATTTTTTTTTTTCATTAGTGAAATTTAAATGTCTACAGATTTAGGAATATTATAAGGGAAATTAATAATTTAAAATACATTGATATAATAAAAATGACTAATTTTTATTAATTATTAATTATAATACAAATCAAGAAACGTGGACAGGAAACAGAAAAACTTGCATCCTAAAATAAAAACTTTTAATTTTTTTTTTGCATTTGTGAAATTAAAATACTGGCTGTTACAGACGTAATGGTATTTTGTAAACCAGGAAAAAAAAGGGGGAAAACTGGTATAAATAATAAAATTAAACATCTACAGATTAAGGAATATTATAAGGGAAATTAATAAATAGAAATACATGCATAAAATAAAAATAAGAGACAGAATAGCAATTATTTTGACTTTTATTGTTGTTCTAGGCACGTGTATTAGCATTACTCACTGAGAAATTGGTGACCAATATTAATTATTAAATATAGTATGAATTAAAAAAATTGGTGCAGCAACAGGAAAAAACTTGCACCCTAAAATAAAAATATCTTTAATTTATTTTTTTCATAAGTGAAATTAAAATATTGGCTGTATTTTGTAAACCAGGAATTGACTTATTTAATGAGACATAATACAATTAAACGTCTACAGATTAAGGAATATTATAAGGGGAAATTAATGAATAAAAATACATGGATATAAAAAATGACAAATTATTATTAATTATTAATTATAATATAAATTAAGAAACGAGGACAGGAAACATAAAAACTTGCACCCTAACATAAAAACATTTTTAATATTTTTTTTTGCATTAGTGAAATTAAAATATTGGCTGTAAATTTAGCATATTATTGTTGTTTATCGAGGCACTTGTGTTAGCATTATCCTTATAACGTTACTATTTAATAATCTATTTGTATTCCTGTGTTAGTAAGAATTGTATAACAGGGATCAAACAATTTTTATTCATTTTTATTAATTATTAATGGGGACAGAAAACAGAAAAACGACAGACATAATGGTACTTTTTAAAACCAGGAATTGACTTTAATTAACTTGTTAACACTTGTAATAAATGACAAAATTGCCGGAATTTTTTTTTAGAAAATTACCCCAAAAAAGATGTAAAATGACCACAAAAAAGACCCAAAATTAACAAAAAAAGGATGTTACAAATATGAAAAAGACGTGAAATAACCAAAAAATGACAAAATTGCTGAGAAAAAAAAAAATACAAAATTAAAAAAAAAAATGTAAAAAGACCAAAAAAATTCAAAATTACCCAAAAAAGTCTTAAAATTACCAAAGAAAAATGTAACAAATTTCAAAAAGACATGAAATGACCAATAAATTACAAAATTGCCACACAAAAAGATGTTAAAATACCAAAAAAAGTCACAAAATGCTGCTGCAGCTGCAAAAAGCTGCACATTTTCCTGCACATGTCGCGTCACTCTGAACTCTGTGAACTTGACTCAGTTAAATTCCTGAAAAGAAAAACCGTGCAGCCTCTTCTGCCAGATCATATTTCATCACCAGATGAGTGCAGACATGAATCGTTATTTCATCATTTAGACAAACAGTAATATAATAAAATAATAAAATAATTTATAAAAATTATATTTATATATAATTTATAAAATAAAATAATAAAATAAAATAAAATAATCCTGAACAAATATCAGAGCAGATAAATGTTGAAGCCAGACGTTCCCTCTCTTCTCTTTCATCTTGTTCCTTTAATTTATTTGGGTGTTTTGGAAAACAAATCATTTGAATACCAGAAACTTTGGGAAGTTGTGGCGCCCATTTTTTATTTCTTTTTCACATTTTATAAACTGACCTGAACTGAAGAAGCTTTCTGATTAAAGCTTGAAGAAAAAGAAGATTTTAGCACATATTTGAGTATGATGATGCTTTATTAAATCATTCTGACGGTTTATAAGTTCAGCACCTCAGCTGAGTCTGATCCTGGCAGAGGGGGATTCTTTCCTCTTTTTTTTGACAATTGACAGACTATTTATTAATATTTATTAATTAAATGTATTAATTAATATTTGTATTTTTTCTTTACTATTTATTAATATAATAATAATTATATTATTATTAAATGCATTCATTTACTATTTATTAATATTATTAAATATTTATATTATTATTAAATTTATTCATTTATTAATTTATTATTCTATTAATGTATTAATTTACTATTTATTAATATTATTAAATTATTATATTATTTTAAATGTATTAATGTATTAATTTCCTATTTATTAATATTTTAAAATTATTATATTATTATATAATTATTATTAGATGTATTAATGTATTAGTTTACTATTTATTTATATTATTAAATTATTATTATTAAATGTATCATTTATTAATTTACTATTTTTTAATGTATAGATTATTCTTAGAAACAATAGAAAATTGGTGATTAAATAAACAATGAGATGAAACTTGTTGCATTACAAAGTTGTGAAGAGTGCAAATAAAATAATAAGTATAAACTAAAGATTATCAGTAAGATGCAAAAACCAAAAAGCACACAATGACTGAAATATAAACATGTTTACAGTACGGTGCATCCAAAATAAATATTCATATACATCAGAATCAGATTCAGATGATAAGAATGATCTTTTCTCTGCAGAAATCCAGGAAAAACAAGTGTAAGCTGGAAAACTACTGACACATCTTCATTTCCTGTCATGTCAGAAGCTTCAGGCTCATTTTTTAACCAGTTTTCATGTCAACTTGATGTTTCAGAGCCAGGCAGCTTTATAAACAGCTGTTTAGTTGCAGAAATTAAATGCAGGATGTTTGTTGTTATCAACATTTTTTTCTCCCCTATTTTTTATTTATTTCGCCCATCAACATTTTTTTCCTACACTTTATATATGTATATATATATATATATATATATATATAATTTATTTTATTTCCACCCATCAACATTTTTTTCTACTCTATATATATATATATATATATATATACACTTTTTATTTCATTTTCACCCATCAACATTTTTTTGTTCCCCTATATTTTTATTTTTTTATTTCACCCATCGACTTTTTTTCTACACTATATATATATATTTTATTTATTTATTTATTTTTATTTTTTATTTTCATTTTCACCCATCAACATTTTTTTCTCCTCCATATTTTTTAAATTATTTTTTTATTTTCAACCATCAACATTTTTATACACTATATATATATTTTTTTCTTCTTTTTTTCCAACCCATCAACATTTTCTCCCCTATATTTTTTATTTTATTTTATTTTATTTAAAAAAAGAAAAGTTTACATCTTCTTTCCTCTGCAGAAATACTGGAAAACAAGCAGGAAAACTGCTGACACATCTTCATTTCCTGTCATGTCAGAAGCTTCAGGGTCATTTTTTTTTCAGTTTTGTTCATGTCAACTTGATGTTTCAGAGCCAGGCAGCTTTATAAACAGCTGCTGAGTTACTGAAACTAAATGCAGGATGTTTGTTATTATTATTTCCAATCATTTATCATAACGTAGCACTAGTAAACAAGAGAAGCAAGCTGTGAGTGGAGTGTTAGAAAGAGAAAGTTAAACATTAAAATGATTGAGAGTCTGGAGGTTATAAAGAGCAGATAGAACAGAAACACAGCTCAGCCTTTTCTAAAAACACATTCCTTCATGTGATGAAACTTCTCTCCAAGAAATGAGTCACCATGGAGACGGAGCCAACAGGTTTTATTATCAGACCAAAACCATATTTGTGCTCCTGCAGCGTCCCAGAGGACACGTTTTATTATTATTATTATTCTGCAGCTCTTTGGGAGAAGTGGGAATGTTTTTCTAGCCTCAGTGACTCAGCACATCTCTGCTGTCCAGGAACATCAGCACTGGAATGGAGTTTAAAATGCAATAAATGACAGAAAATGACCAAAGAATGACACAAAATGACCAAAAAAAGACGTTACAAATACAAAAAAAGACGTGAAATGACCAATAAATAACATAAAATGACCAATAAATGACATAAAATGACCAAAAAGGCGTTAAAAATACAAATCAAGATGTAAAATGACCAAAAAAATACTTAATTTTCGTCATATGTCAAAAAAAGTCACAAAATTACCAAAAGACACAAAATTACCATTAAATTACCATTAATTTTACCATTAAAAACATTTTTAAAAGATGTGAAATTACCAAAAAATGACACAAAATTACCCCAAAAATTACAAAAAAAGACGTTTCAAAGTAAAAAAAAAAGACGTGAAATTACCAAAAAAAGGGACTTTTCGTCAGATATGTCAACAAAATGACACAAAATGACCAAAAAAAAAGACGTTACAAATGTTAAAAAAAAAAGTGAAATTACCAATAAATGACACGAAATGAGCAAAAAGGCATTCAAAATACAAAACAAGATGTGAAATGACCAAAAAAGGTGTTTAAAATTTGGAATATGACTTAAAATGACCCAAAAAATGATAGAAAATTATCAAAAAGACGTAAAATTACCCTGAAAAGACATCACAAATTCCATCCATCCCCCAAAATTTCCATAATTCCCATGGAAAGTTTCTGTAAATTTACTAAAAATGAACAGCCCGTTGAAACCCTACTTGTGTAAAAGCCTTAATTTTTTCTACATACACATTCTACATATTATTATTAAATATAATATCTTAATAAGTCTTTCTTGTTTGCTAGTTCTTATTGTTTTTACCTTTTCTCTTTGCAGCAGTTCATGTAATAAACATGCAGACACGTTAATGTTTCTATACGTTTCTCCTTCAAACCTGGTTTTTAAACATGTTATAATATATTTTACCTGTTGTGTGTCTATAATATATATATATATATATATATATATATATTGTGTCTGTGTCTCCTGTCAGAGTCTCTGAGGACGATGACGTCCTGCTGCCGTACGCCCACGGACACGGCCCCTCCCACTCCCACCGCCACGTCCGGGACTGTCAGCCCGTCGTCCACGGCAACGCCACCCACGAGAGCTGGCCCGCCAACCGCAGCGGGTCGCCGGCCGCCGAGTCCAGAGTGTTTGTGTCGGCCGTGGAGGGAAACAGATGGGTTTACGGTCAGTCAGAGAGAATAAGATGATTGTTGAACTTCTGCTTATTATTTACTCTGAAACAATCATGAAAACTGATATAAAAAGTCTTTACAAGAAGTTTTGACACCTGAAGTCTGCGATTAAAGAAAAACACCAGACGTGGATCACCAGGCAGGAAACGGTTGCAGGTGATGATAAATAGAATAAATAAATAATGATAACAAAAAATAAATTACAAAATTGCCCAACAAAAGTTGTTAAATTACCAAAAAATGACACAAAATTGTTCAAAAAGACGTACATTTTCCAAAAATTTACACAAAAGTATCAAAAATGGGAAAGAGGAGGAAGTAAAAAAGAAAAGAAAGGAGTGTGTGTGTGTGTGGGGGGGGGGTTACAGCTTTTATTTTGAAAAGACCTGAAAAGGGGCCTTTAAGATGCTGATATTAAAGTGATTGTGTTTGTTTTTCAGCCTGTAGTTTTTGACTTGTCTGTGACTTGTCTGTGACTTGTGTGTGACTTGTGTTTGACTTGACTGTGACTCATCTGTGACTTGTCTGTGACTTGTCTGTGACTTGTGTTTGACTTGTCTGTGACTTGTCTGTGACTTGTGTTTGACTCGTCTGTGACTTGTCTGTGACTTGTGTGTGACTTGTGTTTGACTCGTCTGTGACTCATCTGTGACTTGTGTGTGACTTGTCTGTGACTTGTGTTTGACTTGTCTGTGACTTGTGTTTGACTTGTGTTTGACTTGTGTTTGACTTGTCTGTGACTTGTGTGTGACTTGTCTGACTTGTGTTTGACTTGTCTGTGACTTGTGTTTGACTTGTCTGTGACTTGTGTGTGACTTGTCTGACTTGTGTTTGACTTGTCTGTGACTTGTGTTTGACTTGTCTGTGACTTGTGTTTTACTTGTCTGTGACTTGTGTTTGACTCGTCTGTGACTTGTCTGTGACTTGTGTTTGACTTGTCTGTGACTTGTGTTTGTCTTGTATGTGACTTGTGTTTGACTTGTCTGTGACTTGTCTGTGACTTGTGTTTGTCTTGTCTGTGACTCATCTTTGACTTGTGTTTGACTTGTGTTTGACTTGTCTGTGACTAGTCATTGACTCGTCTGTGACTTGTCTGTGACTTGTGTTTGACTTGTGTGTGACTTGTGTTTGACTTGTCTGTGACTTGTGTTTGACTTGTCTGTGACTTGTGTTTGACTTGTGTTTGACTTGTCTGTGACTAGTCATTGACTCGTCTGTGACTTGTCTGTGACTTGTGTTTGACTTGTCTGTGACTTGTGTTTGACTTGTCTGTGACTTGTGTTTGACTTGTGTTTGACTTGTCTGTGACTTGTGTGTGACTTGTCTGACTTGTGTTTGACTTGTCTGTGACTTGTGTTTGACTTGTCTGTGACTTGTGTGTGACTTGTCTGACTTGTGTTTGACTTGTCTGTGACTTGTGTTTGACTTGTCTGTGACTTGTGTTTTACTTGTCTGTGACTTGTGTTTGACTCGTCTGTGACTTGTCTGTGACTTGTGTTTGACTTGTCTGTGACTTGTGTTTGTCTTGTATGTGACTTGTGTTTGACTTGTCTGTGACTTGTCTGTGACTTGTGTTTGTCTTGTCTGTGACTCATCTTTGACTTGTGTTTGACTTGTGTTTGACTTGTCTGTGACTAGTCATTGACTCGTCTGTGACTTGTCTGTGACTTGTGTTTGACTTGTGTGTGACTTGTCTGTGACTTGTGTTTGACTCGTCTGTGACTTGTGTTTGACTTGTATTTGACTCGTCTGTGACTTGTGTTTGACTTGTCTGTGACTCGTCTGTGACTTGTGTTTGACTTGTCTGTGACTTGTGTTTGACTTGTATTTGACTCGTCTGTGACTTGTGTTTGACTTGTGTTTGACTTGTCTGTGACTTGCCTGTGACTTGTCTGTGACTTGTGTTTGACTTGTGTTTGATTTGTCTGTGACTTGTCTGTGACTTGTGTTTGACTTGTGTGTGACTTGTGTGTGACTCGTCTGTGACTTGTCTGTGACTTGTGTTTGACTTGTGTTTGACTTGTGTTTGACTTGTGTGTGACTTGTCTGTGACTTGTGTTTGACTTGTCTGTGACTTGTGTTTGACTTGTGTGTGACTTGTGTTTGACTTGTGTGTGACTTGTGTTTGACTTGTCTGTGACTTGTGTTTGAGTCGTCTGTGACTTGTGTGTGACTTGTGTGTGACTTGTCTGTGACTTGTGTTTGACTTGTCTGTGACTTGTGTTTGACTTGTCTGTGGCTTGTCTTTGACTTGTCTGTGACTTGTCTGTGACTCGTCTGTGACTTGTGTGTGACTTGTGTGTGACTCGTTGCAGGTCACCTGACGGTGGTGCGGGACCCGGTGGAGACCCTGTCGGTGGTGGAGCCGGGCGGTCCGGGCGGCTGCCTGATGAGTCGGAGGGCTGCGGTGGAGCAGACGGCGCAGGCCGCCGGCTGTCTGTTCGCCCAGAACGCCGGATTCTTCAACACGCAGTCGGGTGAATGTCTGGGTAACGTGGTGAGCGACGGGCGCCTGGTGCAGGACAGCGGCGGCGTGCAGAACGCTCAGTTCGGCATCAGGAGGGACGGGACCCTCGTGTTCGGGTAAGAGACGGAAACTAACCGTCCCGGAGATAAAGGTTCATTCATCCAGGTTATAAGACAAGGAGGTAGACAATAATCAGTCGTTTGTGATGAAACAACGTTTAAAAAGAGGTAAAATTACCAAAAAATGACAAAAGATTACCAAAAAAAGACGTAAAATTACACAAAATGACACATAATTGCCAAAATATATGTACAATTTCCAAAAAAAGACATACAATTACCAAAAAATGACACATAATTGCCAAAATATATGTAAAATTTCCAAAAAAAGACATACAATTACCAAAAAATGACACATAATTGCCAAAATATATGTAAAATTTCCAAAAAAAGACATACAATTACCAAAAAATGACACATAATTGCCAAAATATATGTAAAATTTCCAAAAAATGTCACAAAGTTATGTTAAATTACCAAAAATGACACAAAATTACCAAAAATGACACATACTTACCCAAAATGACACAAAATGACCAAAAAAGACGTAAATTTACCAAAAAATGAAACAGTGTGACAAAAAATACGTAAAATTTTCAAAAAATTACACAAAATGTTAAAATGTTATGTTAAATTACCAAAAAAGACACACAATTGCAAAAAGAAGACATAAAATTACTAATAAATGACACAAAATGAACAGAAAAAGATGTAAAATGACTAAAAAATGAAACAAAATGAACAGAAAAAGTCATTACAAATATAAAAAAAATATGTGAAATCACCAATAAATGACGTAAAATGACCAAAAAACAGGTTACAAATTCAAAACAAGATGTGAAATGACAAAAAAAGGACATCATTTTGGTCAGATATTGTATTTTTACAGCTTTAGTTACATGAGTTTCTGGACTAAAATGCAGCTAAATAGCCCAAGCTGACTTTTCAGAATCATTTCAACAGGTAGTTGCCACATATTGGGCACAAACAGAGAAATTCCTGGAAATAGAGAAAGATTATTTTATTGAGAAGCTGCCAGAGCTTTTATTTTGATAGGGCACGGGCCACCACAGTTATCTCTTCTGTTGAAATGTGGTTTTTTTTTCAACTTCCTTTTACATAAAGTGGTGCTGCTTCCAGTTTCTCTGCTGCTCCTGATTTCATGCTTTTGTTAGAAGTAAACAACATTTTCAAATTTAGTGACTTCCTGTTTACACAGAGCAGAAACTTAATGAAATGAACATTTGAAAAACATTTGTGTGTTTGTGGCAACATGACTCACTGTTGCATCAGTCCAAAGACATTCACCTCCTCTCAGATTCACAGATGGAAAACAAGAAGCCAAAAAGAACTTAAAAATTACTAAAAAATGACACATTACAGAAAAATTGACACAAAATTACAAAAAAGGCACAAAATTACCCAAAAATTACACAAAATGACCAAAAAAAGACATTACAAATATAAAAAAAGACGTGAAATTACCAATAAATGACGTATAATGACCAAAAAAAACAAAAAAGCGCCAAAAATACATAACAAGACGTGAAATGAGCATAAAAAATACATAATTTTCGTCATATATTGTATTTTTTACTTCACTATATTTAGCTGACAGCTTTAGTTACATGCTGCATGAGTTTAGAAAATATATTTGTCATTTGTAATGACACAATATGACCAAAAAAATATGTAAAATGACCAAAAAATGACACAAAATTACAAAAAATGTGTAAAATTACCCAAAAAATGACACAAAATTACCAAAAGAAGATGTAAAATTACCTAAAAATGACACGAAATTGCAAAAAATGACACATAAAATGACACAAAATTACAAAAAAGATGTAAAATTACCCAAAAATGACACAAAATTACAAAAAATGACACAGAATGACCAAAAAAAGTTGTAAGTACAAAACAAGATGTGAAATCACCAATAAATTACAGAAAATGACCCAAATAAGGTGTTGAAAATACAAAACAAGACGTGAAAAGACCAAAGAAAAGACATAATTTTATAAATAGAGAAAGATTATTTTAATGAGAAGCTGCCAGAGCTTTTATTTTGATAGGGCACGGGCCACCACAGTTATCTCTCCTGTTGAAACGTGTTTTTATTTTAATACATTTTGCATAAAGTGGAGCTGCTTCCAGTTTCTCTGCTGCTGACCTCATGTTCCTGTTAGAAGTAAACAACATTTGCAGCTTTAGTGACTTCCTGTTTGCACGGAGCAGAAACTTAATAACACCTGGTTGAGTTTAATGAAACAAGTGAAACCAGTCGAGTGTTTCTACTGACAGAAGTTCACCTGAAAACAAGAAACCAAACATTTAAAATAGAACGATACTGAGAAACGATCATTCCCTGAATCCTCCCAGAGGAAAACAACTGGATATTTATAATGATGCCACACACACACACACACACACACACACTCTCTCAGCCTGTTTGTTTGTGGTCAGTAATCTCCACATTTCCAACATGATGCAACAGCGTGAAGAGAAGCTCAGATTAAACAAATAAACATTAAAACACCTCACAGACAGCAAACTAGAGAAACAAGTAGAAGATCTTTATGAAAACCTTTGTCCCACAGTAAAAGTTCTCATTTAAGTCCACCCGGCTTCTTTATTATATTCATTTTTTATTCTAACAAAATGGTTTTACATAATAAAACTAGAAAATTTCCTCTGGGGAAATTGTGAAAGGGCCACTACTGCCGGTGTGTGTACACTATGATGAGATTCTTCAGAGATTTATAACAATTAATATTAATAATGTGATGATACTATATAATATACAAGGAGCACACCTACAACAAGCATTCCTTTTCAAGTATTTATTTATACAGCAACCTATGACCTTTAACCTCAAAATGTGTGTGGGTGTGTGAAGCATGTGTATCTGGAGGAGTGTGCGCGCTTACGCACGCATGTGTGTGTGCTCGTATCTGTAACGGTAATCACATCAAAGATCAAAGGCAATCAGATCAGCGCAATCAACAGAATTAACTGCCACCTGAATGTTCCTCACAGTGACAGCAGCCAGAGGTGGACAGACTGGAATTTCTGGCCTCGAACAGAAAGCATTTTTGGCAAAACCATAATACCTATCATTGATCCGACTTCCCTTTGAGCGTCCCGAGTTCTTCCCGAATGTCTACATATGATTTTTTTTAAGAAAAATAAAAAAATAGCTTTGTTAGAGCGATCTAAAAAACCTGTTACATCTCCCTCTTTCAGAAATCTTCCTGCATTTTTAATATGGGAGCCAATGAGGCTGTTGGTGGTGTTGGTGGATCATCTGTGCGTCCTACGCCCAAACTATAACTCTGACAGCTTTACCAGAGGATTGTGAGGGAGAAGACTCATTTTCCTACGTTTCTATGTATAAATTATTTCTGTAGAGTGGAATTTGCGGCCTGGAGCGCAGTTTTAAAATTTATTTTTTGACAGTTTTTTCTCTCCCTCTACACTCTGGCGATGATGTCACACACTGTGACACGAACATTCCGTGCCATACACACCCATTATAATTTTAGAATTTCTCCAAAAATGATCATGGTCATTGATCCACAGTATAACAGTAGTGCAGCCCCCTGCGATTGCCCCGTGGCCCTAAATAAATTACTTAAAAAAAGAAACAAAATTACCAAAAAAGACACAAAATTACCAAAAAAAAGACACAAAATTTCCAAAAAAAGACACAAAATTACCCAAAAAATAATTACAGGGACCTTCCACACACAACACGGCAAAGTGCCATTCATATAAAACTCACATTAAACTTTCATATCAAGGTGGGGGCCACAAAATATCGTCACGAGGGCCACAGCTGGCCCGCGGGCCGCAAGTTTGAGACCTATGATTTAAAAGCTGCTGTTGAAACAAACAGGTTAGTGTCGATTTAGTGTCAGTTCAGGTGAGAGATGTCAGATAAAAAGTTCCTGGAACAAGCTGCTCTCACTGTCAGCTCAGGACTCTAAACTCTCTAAACTCTCTATAGTGTCCGGCTGTAAACGGTTCAATGATTAAAATCATTCAGATAAAATATAATGAGGACGAGTTGAGCAGCTCCTCTCTGGTGTTTACTGTTGTTTATGTAAAGAGGAACTAGAGGTGAGGTGATATGAGGTGAGGTGATCTCAGGTCAGGAAACATTAGAGCAGTAAAATAAGCTGCAGACACATCAGCTCACTGTCACAGAGAGAACAGCTGGGTTTTCACAATAAAAGACACAACGCTGCAGAATAAACTGACTGTTTTAAAGCTGACAGTTTGTCTGTTTCTGCTTCATTTTATGGTATTTAATTGTTGTTTTTATACTCCTTATAATGTTTAAAGTGACACAAAAGCAGATTAATAATTAAAATCCGAGCCATTCAGGGTGTTTTTTTTTGCTCTTGTCACATTTTCTAAGTGGACATTGGGACAAATTTAGTATGAACAATTTTTATTTTTCACGCATCAGATTATTTTTCCCTGCTATATTTTTATTTTTATTTATTTTTTTGTCCCCTATATTTTTCTTCATTTATATACATTATTTTTCTCTGCTATATTTTTTTTTTATTAAATTTTTGTCCCGTATAATTTTTTTCATTTATATACATTATTTTTCTCTGCTATATTTTTATTTTTGTTTATTTCTTATCCCCCAAATATTTTTTATTCATTTATATACAATATTTTTCTCTGCTATATTTTATTTTTATAAATTTTTTGTCCCCTATCATTTTTTTTCATTTATATACATTATTTTTCTCCCCTATATTTTTTAATTTTTAATTTTCACCCATCAACATTTTTCTCCCCTATATTTTTTTATTTTTTTTATTTTCATCCATCAAAATGTTTTTCTCCCCAATATTTTATTTTTATTTTATTTTCATCCATCAACATCTTTTTTTGGACATTAAGAATCACACCGACACTTTATATTTTATTCATTTTTTGACACATATTTTACCTTTAATATTAGATATCGCACCTTCCTGTGATTTGGATATTGATTAGATTAATTTTGCAGCTCTATAGTTGCTCATTAATTAAATGAATTAAAGACTAAATCAGAAGATCACCAACTTTTTTATGATTCATCCTGTTGGGAACATGAAGATCTGAAGCAGATTTCATCAGAATCAGTTGGTATATTTCAGTCCTGATGTCCCGTCCTGTCCTCCAGGTATCTGTCCCAGGAGGACGTCTTGGACCAGTCCAACCCGTTCGTCCAGCTGGTCAGCGGAGTGGTTTGGCTGCTGAGGAACGGAGAAGTTTACATCAACGAGAGCATAAAGGCCGAGTGTGACAAGACTCAGGAGACCGGTACCTTCATATTCATATTCATATTCATGTTCATATTCACAGGGCAACAATTAAATATATAGGGGGAAAAGTAATGATAGGTGAAAATAAATGTCGATGGTGAAAATTACCCAAAAATATGTAAAATGACCAAAAGACATTAAAAAATACAAAACAAGACCTAAAATGACCCAAAAATATGACATCAAATTACCAAAAAGATATGAAGTTATCTAAATACAACCCATAATTTTAAAGGCAAATGTTGTATTTTTACTCCACTACATTCATCTGACAGCTTTATTTTTTTTTTTTTTTACATCAAAACGAAATGTTTTTACAGGAAAAAATCTATTCCTTTGGAGTGTTTGTATTTTTGTTTGGCATATATTGGTAAAACGTTGCAGAGAAGGAGCAGAGATGTAATGATCTCTCCAGCAGGAGAAAGTGGATCCAGTTTATTTACTCCAACAGGTTCGTCTGAGGACAGACACACAGACAGAGAGTCAATAAAGCTGATTCCTTCCAACACGATCCAGCTTTCCTCTGAAATTCAGCTCAACAGACCCAACAGGAACTCCCCCATCCCTCTTATTCTACACCAGGGGTCTCAAACTCGCGGGCCGCGGGCCAATTGCAGCCCTCGTGATGATATTTTATGGCCCCCACCTTGATATGAAAGTTTAATGTGAGTTTTATATGAATGTCTCTTTACCGTGTTGTGTGTAGAAGGTCCCTTTATTGCTCCAGCTGGAGCTTTGTTTCACTTGTTTCTATGACGATGTTACCAAAAAGAAAGGCAACTGTAATTTTGTCTTTTTTTTGGTAATTTTGTATCTCTTTTTACTAATTTTATGTCTTTTTTTGTAATTTTTAAATATTTTTTTGTCTTTTTAGTAATTATGTGTCCTTTTTTTAGTAATTTTTTGTCTTTTTCTAATAATTTTGTGTCTTTTGGGTAATTTTGTGTCTTTTCTTGGTAATTTTGTGTCTTTTTTTGAATAGTTTTGTGTCTTTTTTTTTGTATTTTTGTGACTTTTTTTTTGGTAATGTTGCGTCTTTTTTAAGTAATTTAGTTTTTTTTCCGTCATTTTGTGTCTTTTTTTGTAATTTTGTGTCTTTTTTGGGTCATTTTGTGTCTTTTTTTGGTAATGTTGCGTCTTTTTTAAGTAATTTAGTTTTTTTCCGTCATTTTGTATTTTTGTGTCTTTTTTTGGTCATTTTGTGTCTTTTTCTGTCATTTTGTGTCTTTTTATTTTTTTTTATTTTGTGTGTTTTTGGTGGTTTTGATACTGCCTCCAGCGGCCCCCATTAATTAGAGTCTGAGACCCCTGGTCTAGAGCCTCGTCCCCTCAGTTGACCTGAGCTCAGCCTGAAGTGGATCAGCTTCAGTAATGAAGTGTAACTGAAGCTCCAGAGTCCTGACGTGACTCCATCTGACTCTAAACACCAAACAGCTTCACAGGGACGAAACCAAAGTTCACCTCAAGCTTTACAACTCAACGCTTTATTGTCAAACTGAACCAAGGTTAGAATAGTTTGGGATTTTTCATTAGTTTTAGTTTTAATTTCGTTGTGATTTTTTGTTTTCAAATTCAGTTAGTTTTAATGAGTTTTTAGAGTGAGTTTGCTAGTTTTAATTAGTTTATATTTTTTTGGAAAATGCTTAGTTTTAGTTTAGTTTTTATTAGTTTTAGTGTTAGCTGAGAAGAAAGACACAAAGGGAGAAAACAACAGGCTCTGTGCACTTAATTACTGAAAAAAATATTTATTTTATAGATATACAACATTTCACAAGCGCCCACAAGTGTCACTTTAAAAATAATGACCAAAAACCTACAGAAAATAACCAATAAATACAGAAAATTACCAATAAATACAGAAAATTACCAATAACATGTAAAAATGACACACAAAAAAACACGCAGTGACCAAATAACGACATAAAATTACCAAACAAAAAAACAAACCAAAATTTTTTTTTTATTAGTTTTAGTTTTTATTTCGAGAAAAAAAGCAATGGACACCACTTTTCTGATTGCAAAAAAGTGGAAAAACTCAACTTTCTCCTCCTCAGACTTCATACATTTGTATACATTTTTTTTTGCTTGACTTATATTACAATATCTGCATTATATTGACTCCTAACCTGTATCATGAGACACAGATTCCTGTAGTGTTGTCTGTCTCAGCTTCAGTTCCTCTTGTGTTGTCTGAAGAACAGTTTTAAGTCTCCTGCTGCCTGTTGACTCCGGCTGGTTTTCCTCCTCAGGGCAGTTGGGTCATTTTGTGGAGGTGGTGTCGGCCCGGACGGCGGTGGGCCACGACGCCGAGGGGAACGTGGTGCTGTTCCACATCGACGGACAGACGGAGATCAGAGGGTAAGAAGAGCTGCTCTGAGGTTCATCCAGCACCCAGTGACAGGATGGAGAGTGTAGGATACTTTATTCCTTTAACATGAAGTGACTCTGAGTCAATGCAAAGAGACCCGGAGTGTAAATGAAACATGCAGAGTTGGATTGTTGCTTCCCAGAGACAAACACAAAGACACACAGAGACAAAACAACAAGCTTTGTGTCATTTAATTACTGCAGACAAACACATTTTCCTACGTACAAAACATGCATTTTCTTCAGATACTAAAGGTGAAGATGGATATTATAATGAAGTTCTCAATGGTTGTGGCATCAAATCAAATCGAATCAAATCAAATCAAATGGCATGAATCATAAAAAAGAGAAAAAAATATTTATTCAACAAAAAGTTCAGAAAAAAAAAATCTATATATACAGCATTTCACAAGTGCCCACAAGTGTCACTAATATTGAAAAAAAAATGACCAAAAAACTACAGAAAATGACCAATCAGATGTAAAAATGACAAAAAAACAAACAAATAACGACATAAACCCACAATTGCCAAAAGACACATAATTACCAAAAAACGACTTAATATGTATAAAATGACTTTTCTCCACATATTGAAGTATTGTCATGTTTCCAGCCTCTCCTGTCCTCTCCTCTCTGCTCTGTGTAAACAGATTGTCAGTGAATATTTGTGACGTGACCGTTCACAGATTTATGAGAAAAAACTCAAAAATTTACGAAAAAAAAATCATAAATTTACAAGAAAAAACTCGCAAAATAACTAGAAAAAAATATCACAAATTTACAAGAAAAAAACACAAATTTACAAGAAAAAAATCACACAAATTTACGAGACAAATGTCATGTTTCCAGCCTCTCCTGTCCTCTCCTCTCTGCTCTGTGTAAACAGCCTCTGAATAAAGAGATTCTGACTCAAATATCAACATTTTAACACAAGTTTGGGCTTTTCTATTTCTAAAGGAAGACTTTAAATGTGATAAAGCAACGATAATTCCTTTTCTTTTCTTTTTTACAGTTTCTGGCTGTGGTAAATGTTGTAATTTTGTCTATTTTTTGTGGATTAATACCAAAAGCTGGAGAGAGAATGGAGAGAAATAAAGCAGTGAGAGGAGGAGCTGCTGCAGCAGGAGGTGAAGGAGGATAGTCCTGATAGTAGAAGTGATAAATGGAGCAGCAGTAAAACTCTTTTTAACCTCTGAACCGACACTCTACCAGGCTCCTCAGACCACTAAGAGCTGACCTGATCCATCTATTGATCCTCTCTCTGTGCTTCTGTTAACGACGTGTCTCTGGAAAGACGCGTCTGGACATGTCCTCTCTGTGTCTCCGCTCAATATCAGACCTCCAGCAGCTGAAATCAGCCCAGACTGACCTCTAATGTTATTGTAGCCTGATCTTTATCTGAAACTGCAGAAATAACAGGTTGCATGTTTATTTGTGTGTGTGTGTGTGTGTGTGTGTGTATGCATGCATGTGTGTGTTTGTGTTCGCATGCATGCTTATGTGTGTGTGGGTGTCTGTGTGTGTGCATGTGTGCATGTGTGTCTGTGTGTGAGTGTGTGTGTGTGTCTGTGTGTGTGCATGTGTGTCTGTGTGTGAGTGTGTGTGTGTGTGCATTCGTGTGTGTCTGTGTGTGTGTGTGTGTGTGTGTGTGTGTGTGTGCGTGTGTGGGTGTGTGTCTGTGTGTGTGAGTGCGTGTGCATTCGTGTGTGTGTGTGTGTGTGCGTGCATGTGTTTGTGTCTGTATATGTATGTGTGTGTGTACGTGTGTCTTTGTGTGTATGTGTGTGTTTGTGTCTTTGTGTGCGTGCATGTGTGTGTGCATATGTGTGTGTGTGTGTGTGTGTGTGTGTGTGTGTGTGCAGTAACACACTGTCTCCTGCTTGTTGTGTGTTCAGGATGAATCTGTGGCAGCTGGCTGAGGCTCTGAAGAGTTACGGGATCATTAACGCCATCAACCTGGACGGAGGAGGGTCCTCCACCTACGTCAGTGGAGGCTCGCTGTCCAGCTACCCGTCTGACCACTGGTGAGCTGCTCCACCCCTCCTCTTATAAACACCACCCTGACAGTCCTCATATAAACACCACCCTGACAGTCCTCATATATAAACACCACCCTGACAGTCCTCTTATATAAACACCACCCTGACAGTCCTCTTATATAAACACCACCCTGACAGTCCTCATATATAAACACCACCCTGACAGTCCTCTTATATAAACACCACCCTGACAGTCCTCTTATATAAACACCACCCTGACAGTCCTCATATATAAACACCACCCTGACAGTCCTCGTATATAAACACCACCCTGACAGTCCTCATATATAAACACCACCCTGACAGTCCTCATATATAAACACCACCCTGACAGTCCTCTTATATAAACACCACCCTGACAGTCCTCTTATATAAACACCACCCTGACAGTCCTCATATATAAACACCACCCTGACAGTCCTCGTATATAAACACCACCCTGACAGTCCTCATATATAAACACCACCCTGACAGTCCTCATATATAAACACCACCCTGACAGTCCTCGTATATAAACACCACCCTGACAGTCCTCTTATATAAACACCACCCTGACAGTCCTCGTATATAAACACCACCCTGACAGTCCTCACATATAAACACCACCCTGACAGTCCTCGTATATAAACACCACCCTGACAGTCCTCTTATATAAACACCACCCTGACAGTCCTCATATATAAACACCACCCTGACAGTCCTCATATATAAACACCACTCTGACAGTCCTCATATATAAACACCACCCTGACAGTCCTCATATATAAACACCACCCTGACAGTCCTCATATATAAACACCACCCTGACAGTCCTCGTATATAAACACCACCCTGACAGTCCTCATATATAAACACCACCCTGACAGTCCTCTTATATAAACACCACCCTGACAGTCCTCTTATATAAACACCACCCTGACAGTCCTCTTATATAAACACCACCCTGACAGTCCTCATATATAAACACCACCCTGACAGTCCTCATATATAAACACCACCCTGACAGTCCTCATATATAAACACCACTCTGACAGTCCTCTTATATAAACACCACCCTGACAGTCCTCGTATATAAACACCACCCTGACAGTCCTCACATATAAACACCACCCTGACAGTCCTCTTATATAAACACCACCCTGACAGTCCTCGTATATAAACACCACCCTGACAGTCCTCACATATAAACACCACCCTGACAGTCCTCGTATATAAACACCACCCTGACAGTCCTCTTATATAAACACCACCCTGACAGTCCTCATATATAAACACCACCCTGACAGTCCTCATATATAAACACCACCCTGACAGTCCTCATATATAAACACCACTCTGACAGTCCTCATATATAAACACCACCCTGACAGTCCTCGTATATAAACACCACCCTGACAGTCCTCTTATATAAACACCACCCTGACAGTCCTCTTATATAAACACCACCCTGACAGTCCTCTTATATAAACACCACCCTGACAGTCCTCATATATAAACACCACCCTGACAGTCCTCATATATCAACACCACTCTGACAGTCTGTTGCTGTGACTCCTCCTCTCCTCAGTAAATCAGACAGCAGGTGGCGCTGTGCCCGGGCCGTCTCCACCGTCCTCTGCGTCCACCGGCGCCGCTGCCGGCCGGAGGACTGCGGCCCCCACGGAGTCTGCACCGCCGGTGAGCTAGGACTTCTAACCCTCTGGACTCTCAGATCACATCAAACCTTCAGGCCAGTTTGTGTTTGATGATGACATTAGCTGGTCACATTAGCCGGTCGCGCATTAACTGGTCGCACATTAGTCAGTCACATTAGCTGGTCACATTAGCCGGTCGCACATTAGCTGGTCACATTAGCCGGTCGCACATTAGCTGGTCACATTAGCTGGTCGCACATTAGCTGGTCACATTAGCTGGTCGCACATTAGTCGGTCACATAAGTCGGTCACATTAGCCGGTCACACATTAGCTGGTCACATTAGCCGGTCACACATTAGTCGGTCACATTAGCTGGTCACATTAGCCGGTCACATTAGCTGGTCGCACATTAGCCAGTCACACATTATCCAGTCACACATTAGCCGGTCACATTAGCCAGTCTCACATTAGCCGGTCACATTAGCTGGTCGCACTTTAGCCGGTCACATTAGCCGGTCACATTAGCGAGTCGCACATTAGCCGGTCACATTAGCTGGTCGCATTAGCTGGTCGCACTTTAGCCGGTCACATTAGTCGGTCACATTAGCCTGTCACATTAGCGAGTCGCACATTAGTCGGTCACATTAGCTGGTTACATTAGCCGGTCGTGCATTAACTGGTCGCACATTAGTCAGTCACATTAGCTGGTCACAATAGCCGGTCGCACATTAGTCGGTCACATTAGCTGGTCACATTAGCCGGTCGCGCATTAACTGGTCGCACATTAGTCAGTCACATTAGCTGGTCACATTAGCCGGTCGCACATTAGTCGGTCACATTAGCCGGTCACACATTAGCCGGTCACATTAGCCAGTCTCACATTAGCCGGTCACATTAGCTGGTCCCACTTTAGCCGGTCACATTAGCCGGTCCCACTTTAGCCGGTCACATTAGCTGGTCCCACTTTAGCCGGTCACATTAGCCGGTCACACTTTAGCCGGTCACATTAGCCGGTCACATTAGCTGGTCGCACTTTAGCTGGTCGCACATTAGTCGGTCACATTAGCTGGTCGCACATTAGCCGGTCACGTTAGCTGGTCCCACTTTAGCCGGTCACATTAGCTGGTCGCACATTAGCCGGTCACGTTAGCCTGTTGCGTTAGCCGTCCACATTAGCCGGTCGCGTTAGCCAGTCAGTAGCGACGGCACATTTCATTTCAGGGTTAACAAACTCAGGTTTTCAGATAACTCGCTACGTGGAACAGGCCCGTGGTTGTTGACTCGTTGTCTATCGGAGCTGTTTCATGACTCTCTGTCTGTGTTGTAGAGGGTTGTGCCTGTGATGCTGGATGGACCGGGAACAACTGCAGCCAAGGTGACACACACACACACACACACACACACACACACACACACATACAGAATATTTAATATACCTTTTCCAATACATTTTTGAATGTATTACTACCTATATTTTTCTGTTTCATGGTAATCATTGATTAATTCCCCCCTCATCTCCAGTGTGCCTCCCTGGTTTCTATGGTGACGGCTGTAATCAGACGTGCGTCTGCGCTAACGGAGCTTCCTGCGACGCCGTCCACGGACGCTGCAGCTGCAAACCAGGATTCAGAGGGAACCGCTGCGATCAAGGTAGAACCACAACGTTCTCCTTTAGATCCAACAAGTCAAGACAAATGTTCTTAACTAACGTGTGTGTGTGTGTCTGTCTGTGTGTGTGTGTGTGTGTGTGTGTGTGTGTGTGTGTGTGTGTCTGTGTGTGTGTGTGTGTGTCAGTGTGTCCTGTGGGCTTCTTCGGCCCCTCCTGCTCTCTGGAGTGTCGCTGTGACGACCAGTGTCCATGTGACCCTCAGACAGGAAGCTGCAACGCCACGCTGAGAGGAGAGACCAACAACACCGTACACAGAGGTACACACACACACACACAAACACACACACACAGACACACAGACAGACAGACAGACAGACAGACACACACACACATAGACAGACACACACATAGACAGACACACACACACACACACACACACACACACACACACATAGACAGACACACACACACACACACACACACACACACAAACAGACAGACACACACACATACAGACACACACACACACACACACACACACACACACACACATAGACAGACACACACATACAGACACACACACACACACACACACACACACACACACACACACATACAGACAGACAGACAGACAGACACACACACACACACACACACACACACACACACACACACACACATAGACAGACACACACATACACACACACACACACACACACACACACACACACACACATAGACAGACACACACACACACACACACACACACACATAGACAGACACACACACACACACACACACACACACACATAGACAGACACACACACACACACAAACAGACAGACAGACACACACACACATACAGACACACACACACACACACACACACACACACATAGACAGACACACACATACACACACACACACACACACACACATAGACAGACACACACACACACACACACACAAACAGACAGACAGACACACACACACATACAGACACACACACACACACACACAAACAGAGATACACACACATTTCACACACAGATATTGCACATTAGAGAATAGATTACATGTTAAATAGGTTGTTGTATGCCGTAATATGAACAATGAATGAAAAAATATATAAAGAAATATGTTTGTTATGTTCATAATGTTCATCAGTTTCTGTCTGATGAACATGTCATACATTTACTTATTTTTAATCCAGTTTTTCAGCCACATTTTTAGGACACACGTCTTAATCTTGGTGGTTTTTAACTCATTTGATGAAGGAAGAAAACATCAGCAGCAGCTCGGCTCGCTGCGTCCAACAAACTGCATCAGAAAAACACTGATTTTCAACATCTAACTGCTTTATTCAGTGTTTTCACTGGTTTTAATCAGGAGGACAGTTTGTTTAGAGAGGAGGAAGCTCTGAGGAGAAATCTGCAGCTCTGAGGAGAAATCTGCAGCTGACACATGAACACTGATCACTGAAACGTGACCAGAGGAGAGATGTGTTGTTACAATAATCAATAAAATATAATCATTAGTGGGGTTTAACCCATTTAAGGCGGGAAAGCATTACCGCATTTCTACCATTAAAACCTGTTGGGAGCTGTTGTGTTATTCTACCATTAAAACCAGGAGAGCAGATTCGTTGTTTTGTAGTATTTGTAGTTTTTTCCACCTATTTTCGGTCTCTTGGCCAATGAAATGCATCAGAATACATGTGGGAGTGTCGCAATGCAACATGGGACTTTTCCAGAACCATAAAAAGATACAAAATGACTAAAAAAAGACACAAAATGACTAAAAAAAGACACAAAATGACCAGAAAAAGACACAAAATGACCAGAAAGACACAAAATGACCAAAAAAAGACACAAAATGACTTAAAAAAAGACACAAAATGACTAAAAAAAGACACAAAATGACAAAAAAAGACACAAAATGACAAAAAAAGACACAAAATGACTAAAAAAAGACACAAAATGACAAAAAAAGACACAAAACGACAAAAAAAAGACAGAAAAATGACAAAAAAAGACACAAAATGACAAAAAAAAAGACACAAAATGACTAAAAAAAGAGACAAAATTACTAAAAAAGACACAAAATGACTAAAAAAAGAGACAAAATGACAAAAAAAGACACAAAATGACCAAAAAAAGACACAAAATGACTAAAAAAAGACACAAAATTACTAAAAAAGACACAAAATTACTAAAAAAAAAGACACAAAATTACTAAAAAAAGACACAAAATGACAGAAAAAGACACACAAGGAGAATACATGTGGGAGTGTCTCAATGCATCATGGGACTTTTCCAGAACTGAAATCATGGTGAAGACGACTATAGCGGAGGGAGCTCAGATATAACAGCTATAAGCTCTCAAATACTTTTTGAATTTAATTTCTATCTGCTACAGAGGCTGAAGAATCTATTATTTAGTAGAAGAGTTGACACTTCTGTTGAATTTACAGAAAAACTTCAGGTTTTAGGGGCTGATTTTAAAATCACCAATCAGAGGTTTTACAGGTATTTTTTACTGGTGTTTTAGGCCTAAATGGGTTAAATCCCTGTGAAATACTTTGTAGTGGAAGTCAAGTGAAACCTGGTGAGAGAAAACAGAGTGAGACACTAAACGAGTTTCAAACTCAGTGTGTGTGTGTGTGTGTGTGTGTGTGTGTGTGTGTCTTTATCACTGTGTTAAAGTGTGTGTTGACGTTTAGCAAATGTTTGACTGTTTGCTCAGAGAAGAAGAAGTAAAAACAGTTCAGTCTTTGTTGCTGTGAGTCCAAACACAGAACCTCTGAAACTTCTTCTTCTTCTGTTGTCTGAGACACAAACAGACATAGGAAGGATGAAAACTGACAGAAGTAGAAATAAATAAATAGATAAATACATTTAGGAATAAATAAATAAAAATATGCATTTACATTTATTTTATTCTTGATTTAGGTATTTCAGTTATTATTTATTTATTCCATTTTCTTTTTTTCACACTTATTTTCACATATATTTATTTTTAATTCCAAACTATTTTTTTATTACACATTTTTTTCATATGTATTTATTTTTTTAATCATTTATGTATTTAATTACACATATATTTATTTTTACATTTATTCATCTTTTTATTTATTTATATCTACATTTTTATTTTTCCAAATTTATTTTCACAAATATTACATATAACATTTAAAAAAAAATGTATTCCACATTTTTTTCAAATGTATATATTTTTTTAATAATTTCTTTATATTTATTTCTACATTTATTCATCTATTTATTCATTTATTTCTACATTTAAATTCTTTTTTTTACATTTATTTAAAATATATTTATATATTTAATTACACATTTATTTTTATATTCATTTCGACATTTATTCATCTATTCATCTTTATTACTGCATTTTAATTTTAATTTTACATTTATTTTCACAAATATTTATTTCTTTAAATCCACATTTATTTAAAAAAAAAATTATTCTACATTTTTTTCAAATGTATTAATTTTTTTAATCCTACATTTTTTTTTATATTTATTTCTCCATTTCCATTTTCACCATCCTATTTAATGTCCTCTTCTATTTATTTTGCGTTTCTTTTATTAGATTTTAAAAAAATGGAATGTAATTTTAAGAGCATTTATTTATGTTTCATGTGTTTATTTATGAATTATCGTATATATATATATCTATATTTATTTGCAGCTCTTCTTCTTCTCTCCACAGCTGGACATTGTTTGGCCAAACAAATGTTTACATTGTGGAAGCGAGAAGCAGAAGTTCACATGGAGCCTCATCTGACCGAGTGAGTCACATGAACTCTGACCTCTGACCTTTGACCTCTTCACCTCCGCTCACCATCTTTCACCTCCGTTCTATAAATAACTCTTTTTCATCCACAGAGCTACATAACACACAAACAATCCTGATGGTTTATGGCCAAAGTACAAATAAATAAATAAACAAATAAATAAATGTTTGGATATCATGGACCAAAATAATATTAAAAATAATTGTTAGAATTAATTAATTGATTAAATGTGAAATTAACCGATATTTTCTTTATTCAATTCACCTTTTTATATACTTTTTAAAAAAAATTATTTTGCTTTTTTTATTAATTCGATTTTTTAAAATATTATTTATTTAAATCTATTTGAATGTATTTAGGTAATTAATTCTAGGTGTATTTATTTATGTTTTCTTTAAAATTTATTTCTGTATTATTTCCCTTTACATTTGTTTCCCGAAACAGATTTATTTTTGGAGTATTTTTTTATACATTTCTTTGTATATTTGTTCTCTATATCTCTATACTAAATATTATATATTTTTAATCGTGGCAGCTTCAGAAGCTCATAAGCTGCCAAAATAAATACATAAATAAACATATAAATAAATGTTTAGATAAAGTAATTTAAAAATGACCAGAAATAATATTAGAAATTATTATAGGAATTAATTAGTTGATTTTTGGTAATTTTGTGTCTTTATCTAATAATTTTGTCTTTTTTAGTAATGTTGTGTATTATTTGGGTCATTTTGTGTCTTTTTTTGGTCGTTTTGTGTCTTTTTTTGGTCGTTTTGTGTCTTTTTTAAAGTAATTTAGTGTTTTTTCAGTCATTTTGTGTCTTTTTGGTCATTTTGTGTCTTTTTTAAAGTATTTTAGTGTTTTTTCAGTCATTTTGTGTCTTTTTTTGGTCGTTTTGTGTCTTTTTTTAAGTAATTTAAGTAATAGTTTGAGACCCCTGGTCTAGAAATTTGTTATCGCAAAAATACTTTTTTAGGGCTCTTTTTTTTTACTCTTTTAGGGCCATAGCCCAGCCCTAATGGAAATGACTATTTGAAGACAAAATATTGAGCCTAATTCATTGGAACCAATGATTCTCAGTGATATCTATAAGTTAAAATAATTCCCTATTCTCCTGCAGTGTCTCCTTTTCTAAATATAATAAACTAAAGCCTCCGTCCTGGTTTAGCTTCTGGTCTCTGCTCTCTCATGTAAACGAGGCGCTGCATTCATTAGCCTCGTTACCTTTCACATGCAAGTTAGGAATTGTTAGCTGTTGCTATGGTTACCGGACGGCGCTTTGTGAAGGGGAACCCCGGCCACAGATGGAGGAAAAGAAAAAAAACCCTCATCAGCTTTAACCCTTTAGAGTTTGGGGCTGTTTTATTGGTTTTTGACTCTTTTTTTCATTCTGCCTGTATATGAAACTTTAATAATGATCACCATGTCATGCTGGTAGCATCTTTATCAGCAAAACCTCATTATTATTTTGTCAATTTGACTTACTGGTTCAACATTTTGAAACACAAAACACACAGAAACACACACAAAATTACAAATAACACAAATAAAAACCATACAAAACCCCCTAGCAACCACATAACACACCAAAAAATTTTTTAAAAACACACAGAAACTCAAATAAAAAAACTCACATAAAAACCACACAACAACACAGAGAAAAAATTACAAAAAAAACACAAAAACACACAGAACACACACATAAAACCCACAAAAAACCCACAAAAACTACAGAAAACACAAAAAATTACTAAAAACACACACAAAAATACATACAACACACAAAAATAGCCAAAAACCACAAAAAAAAAAACAGTAAACACAAAAGATTGCATTAAAAATATTGAAACACACTCTGCAAAATCTGAAAAATCTCTGCAAAAAAAGTAAAATCATGTTTCTACACTTGGTCGTGGTGATTTTTACCTTTGCTGAAAAAGTGTTGATGCATTAAATGTGACATGGAAACTTGTGTAAAAGCCAAAACTTTAGAGAAAATCTGACAGCAGGAAACATGCTGCTGAAGGTTTTTACCTCATGAAGAAGTCGTGGGTTAATGGTGCATTCACAGGCTGCTGGGAGATAAGAGTTGTGTTCATAAAGCTGAATTTAACTTGATTTAATTTAATGTTCTGCAAAGTGAATATTAGCAGCTGGAAAACCGTCTCCCTCTCTCTGTTTCTTCTGTTTCTCTTCTCTTTTACTTTCAGACAAAGAGAAAAAAAACTAGGTACGCTGTTTGATGTGCAAAGACAAATGACGTGCAACATTAAAATACTGATTTCATGTCAGTTTTTCAGTGAATTTGTGAATTTAAAGACACTTCAGAGATGCAACAGAGCAGAGCAGGCCAGCTTTCTGCACTAGTCTGATTTCTTAATGGGAAGTTCAGATTGTTTTTTAATGGGTTTGTCAGTCTACCGTCCTCTAAAAATCAATGTCAGTTTAAGTGTTCGCTATATTTAGAACATCTTCAGCGCTTAATGCTGCTGTCAGACAGCCTGTAAGAGGATATCTGTGCTTTTATCTGTCATTTTACCTCGTAGAACACAGGAGTTGTTGGTCCACTGCTGCTTCGATCTGTTAGTTAGTTTTTGTTACTGTGTGACTTTTGTGTTTTAAAGGGTTAGTTCGGATTTATCAAAGTTGCATAATAACACAAACTAGAAAATTTCCTCTCGGTAAATTCTGAAAGGGCCACGGGGTTACTGCCGGTGTGTGTACACTATGATGAGATTATTCAGAGATTTCAAACTATGCCCTTTAACCTCAAAATATGTGTGTGTGTGTGTGTGTGTGTGTGTGTGTGTGTGTGTGTGTGTGTGTATCTGTAACTGTAATCACATCAAAGATCAAAGCAATCAACAGAATTAACTGACACCTGTTAATGAAAGAGTGACAGCAGCCAGAGGTGGACTGACTGGAATTTCTGGCCTCGAACAGAAAGCATTTTTGGCAAAACCATAATACCTATCATTGATCCGACTTCACTTTGAGCGTCCTGAGTTCTTCCTGAACGTCTACATATGTTTTTTTTAAAGAAAAATGAAAAAATAGCTTTGTTAGAGCGATCTAAAAGAACTTTTACATCTCCCTTTTTTTCGAAATCTTCCTGCGTTTTTAATATGGGAGCCAATGAGGCTGTTGGTGGTTTTGGTGGTGCATCTTTGCGTCCTACGCCCAAACTATAACTCTGACAGCTTTACCAGAGGATTGTGAGGGAGAAGACTAATTTTCCTACGTTTCTATGTATAAATTATTTCTGTAGAGTGGAATTTGCGGCCTGGAGCGCAGTTTTCAAATGTATTTTTTGACAGTTTTACCTCTCCCTCTACACTCTGGCGATGACATCACACACTCTGACACGAACATTCCGTGCAATACACACCCATTATAATCTCAGAATTTCTCCAGAAATGATCATGGTCATTGAACAGGGATTGATAAAAAACTATATGACCTATCGAAACGTGGATTAATACACCCATACACAAGACTTGTGTCTACTGTTTAAAGTTTAAATGGAGTCTCTAGGTGAAATTATGCCGGAGAAGTAGACGTTTAAAAATATCCAATTATTGTTCTTTTTCGCTCATTTTTTTCCGGCCGTCCCATTAATTTCAATGTAAAATTTTGGGCAGTTTTTCACAACTTACGTCGCGAAAAATTCATATTCCGTAGAGAAAAGTAATAGCACACCGATCCCGGTCAAACCGCACATAGCGGGACGAAATTGCGTCCGGAAGAGGAAGAAGAAAAAATCCACAGTATAACAGTAGTGCTAGGAGCGATTGCCCCGAGGCCCTAACTAACAGATGGAGGCAGCGGTAGATCAACAACTCCTTTGTTCTTTGAGGTAAAATTGGTGTTTTTATTAAAGGAGTCTGATTGAGAGCATAGCCATCAAAGAGTGCTGTTAGATAGTGTACATTTAAACCAAGTTTTTAGGTTTCTTGTGTGATAGTTTCATCCAAAATCTGACTTAAACTGACTATTTGTTTCCTCTTAAGAACCAGACTTTCTGATTTTCCTCCCTGAGTGTCAGTTCCTCGTCTGTCTCTCTTCAGGAGGACGTGGTTGGCGATCTCCTTCACGCTGGCGTCTCTGCTGTCCGTCAGCCTGCTGTTCCACCTGGCGAGGGCGTGGCGCGGCGTGGCGCCCGTCGGCTTCTCGGAGCGGCGAGACTTCTCCTACGTCCCGCTGACGGACATCAACGGCGCCGCGGGAGCCAACGCCGGCCGGAGCTCCGCCTTCGACCTGGACGACTCGGACTCTCAGGACGACGTCTGGGCTCCGAGCCGCTCCGGGAAGTCCTAGCTGGAAGACTCGTTATTCAAACTTTTTGAGACATTCTCAAAGACGATCCTGCTGAAATGTAAAGGAAGCAGATTTCTTCTTCTTCTCTGCTGACGCCAAACTCTTCCAGGAGAAGTGTCCGGCAGCAAATTGTTTCCAGCCGAGGCCTTTTAATGTGACGGTGGAAGGAAACTGAAAGCTTTATTTAGTGTGTGAGCGGCTCCAGGGAGGACCAGCTGCTCAGGAATCAGGATTTAGAGTTACGGTACGACGCTGCTGCGTTATTATGGATCCTTCTGCAGCTCTGAACAATCTGATGTGTTGTTCTATTTAGTGTGTTTTGGTGGTAAAACGGTGAAGGTTGTTGATGAGTTGGTTAGTTAGAACTGGTGGCAGAAACTTAAACTCACACGGGGTCATGGAGGGTTTAATCAGTTAATAAACGATGCGACTTTTCTTCTCTGGGATCCTTAATAACGCAGCATAAAACCAAAAGAGATATTTTTAATGTATCAAGACAATAACAGCCTTATTCATGGCAAATATTAGCTGCATATTAGGCCTGTTAAAGATATTATTTCTATGTTTATTTGGTTTATCTGTCAGCAAGAAGCACCAAAAACGTCTCCAAACCAAGGTTATTATAGTTAACGAAAACTAACAAAATAACGAAAACTAAAATTGAAAAACCATTTTTGTTAACTGAAATAAAAATAAAAACAAGAGTTTTTAAAAAAACCATAACTAACTGAAACTGTATTGTGTGGTTACAAAACAAACTAAAATTATAGTGAAAATGTCCTTAGTTTTCATACATAATTCAGTGTTTCTATTTCAACATGCAGGAACACATGGTGAATATGTTTACTGAGACTGGGATGTTTACACTAGAACCAAAATACAAAACACCCAGAACTGTAAGAGTTAATAACCTTATTGAGGCTGAGATGATAAACCAAAGGAAATGAAGGCACCAACCCATTACAAAAAAACTAAAACTAACACTAAAACTAATAAAAACTAAACTAAAACTAAGCATTTTCAAAAAATAAAAACTAAACTAAAACTAGCAAACTCACTCTAAAAACGAACTAAAACTAACTGAATTTGAAAACAAAAATTCACAACGAAATTAAAACTAAAACTAATGAAAAATCCAAAACTATTATAACCTTGCTCCAAACTCACTGGAGAGCCGTCAGGTTCTTCCTTTATACAAAAAATGCAAACCATGCTTCATTATTCCAACATATTTATGGACTTTATTTGGTTATTATTCATTGTTGTTATCTTATTCTGGCTGCCTGATGGAATGTCATTTAAGTCAATATTAAATAAATGCATAAATGAAATGAAATGGCTATAAAATGAATCCTGGAATAAATAAATGAGGCACTAAAAATATTTGAAATCATGCAAATCCCGGAAAAAAAACATAAATGTGGAATCATGAAATAAAAGCTCCAGAATAAAGCAAAAGTGAAAATATGTATGAAATAAACCCCTTAAAAAATATGTAAATATTAAATAAAATTTGCTGAAAAACGATGAGTAATAACAAAAGCCTCTAAAAAAAATATAAATGTAGAATCATGAAATGAAAGCACTGACTAATAAATTAAAATAAATGATGAATTATAGAATAAAAATTCCAGGGGAAAAAATGACATTATGAGATGAAACCCCTCCTTAAAATAATTTATATGGAAATATTAAATAAAAGCCTGTAAAGAAAATAAATGGAATAATGAAAAAAAAAAAAGTAAAAAGATGAATGTAGATTTATAAAATAAAAGCCCCTGAAAAATATAAAGAAATAATAATAATAAAAAGTATATAAAATAAATAAATAAAAAGTAATCCTTTGGAGAAAAAGAGGCATTTTTTAAATTTGTTTATTCATTGATATATTTATATTTATTCAAACTCTTCTAGTTTTTGGCATTTTTAACATTTTCTTTGTTTGATTTTTAAGAAACAAACAATAAATAGTTATATAAATATAAAAATAAACCAAGAAAAATAAAAAAAATAAAAGTATGTTAAAAAATGAAATAGAAATTTTAAAAGGAAGTAAAAATGTACAAAAAAGTCATATGTTTCAATCTCTTTATTAAAATTGAAAAAAGGCCCTAAAATACAAATGTGGATTTATAAAATAAAAGCCCCTGAAAAACATAAATACATTTGAAATATTTTTTTTTTCTAAAAATCATGAATTAAAAAAGTAAAAGTGAAATAATGAAATTAAATAAATAAATAAAAATGAGTCCTTTTGAAAGTCATTTTTTATTTATTTATTGAATTAATTATATTAATTGATTGATTTATTTATATATTTATTGCCTCATTTATTAATTTCAGGATTTTTTTCAGGATTCTTTACCTTTTTTCCATAGGAATATTTATAAATATATATATATATATATATATATATATATATATATATATATGTATATATATATGTATATATATAATATTAATAGTGACTTGAATAGAATTCCATTGTTGTGTGCCGCTGATTTATTTGTTAAATATCTTGTCTCATATTATTATTATTATTATTTTTATTATGATGATAAGCAGCTGGATGATGCTGTATCAGAGTTGAACTCTGCCTGACGACGACTTGTTGCCACGTCAACAGACGACCTTTGACCTCTCAAACCAACAGTTACTGATCCTGTTTCTGTCTGATCACTAGAGGATTTTATTTCCACTGAACTCGTCTGAATGTAAAATAATTTCTTAATGAGCTTCATGTGAAAACATTCATATCACATTTTTAAAGAAATGAAAGAAGCACAATTTTCTTCACGATGCCACAAATATTTTTTCTGTTTTTCTTCTCTGATGTTTAAAGTTTCTTACTGCTTATTGAAAAACAAAACAAATCTTTATAAAGTCAACAAGCTGCATTTCAATAAACGTGAATATAATATTCACTTTTCACCACTGAAACATGAAAATATCTCTGATTTGTCTCCGTTCACTGACTCCACTCGTACAAACTGATTTTATTTTATATTTATTTTATATTTTATATTATTTTATTTATTATTTTATATTTATATATATATATATATATATATCTTTATGAAATATGAGAAATTGTTACAATTGAAATAAAATCTATATATATACTTTTTTAAATAATAAAGAAATATATATTTAAATTACTTAAAACCATTAAAATAAGTAAATAAATCAAAACAATCAAAAAATATTTTAAGAAATATATTAATATAATGAAGACAAATAACAAAATTAAGTAATATATAATGTATAATGTAAAAAACTTTATTATTGATTTAATTAAAGAACCTAATATAAAATAAAAATATAGACAATTTAGGATATAGCAAATATATGTAAATTAATTAAATATTTTTTTAATTGAATTTTAATAAAAGGTTTTCATCATCGCAAAACAGAAAACAGGTTGGGGTTTTTTTTAATGACTTTTTAGAGATGTTTGGTTTCTCAGGACAGATTATTTATTTATATATTTTTAAAAGTTTTTGACATTTTGAGTTTAATATATTTGAAGAGTTATAGGTCAGCCTTTAAAACTTTTTGAATAATTTAAAGCTTTATTTATATATATATAATTCTGTGTCCTGTGAGAACCACACAGAGTTTATTTAAAGAGTTTTTTCAGCGTCAGTTTTCTTTTCTTCTCTCCGTCAGCAGCTTCACCTTTTAGTTTGGTGTCTGTTTTTGTGCCGAGTCATCTCGTCTCTCTGACCTGCAGGTCGCTGAAACCTTTCTAGTCCTTCAGGTCACTGGAGCGACCTGGTGACCTTTGACCTCCAGCCGGGCGCCGTGCTCCAACGAAAAACACACAAATGTTCTAGTTTCACCTTTCGGTTAAACCACTCAGTAAATGTTTTTGTTGTTTTAAACACTTCCTTTATTAGATATTCAAAAAATTAATAATGATATAAATATGCAAACATAAACAAGACACTTAAAATACTTTAATGAAATAATTTATATATAAAGAAATGACAGGAACAGTGACAGCAGCCAGAGGTGGACAGACTGGAATTTCTGGCCTCCAACAGAAAGCATTTTTGGCAAAACCATAATACCTATCATTGATCCGACTTCACTTTGAGCGTCCTGAGTTCTTCCTGAACGTCTACATAAAAAAACAGCTTTGTTAGAGCGATCTAAAAGAACTTTTACATCTACCTTTTTCAGAAATCTTCCTGCGTTTTTAATATGGGAGCCAATGAGGCTGTTGGTGGTGTTGGTGGATCATCTGTGCGTCCTACGCCCAAACTATAACTCTGACAGCTTTACCAGAGGATTGTGAGGGAGAAGACTAATTTTCCTACGTTTCTATGTATAAATTATTTCTGTAGAGTGGAATTTGCGGCCTGGAGCGCAGTTTTCAAATGTATTTTTTGACAGTTTTTTCTCTCCCTCTACACTCTGGTGATGACGTCACACACTGTGACACGAACATTCCGTGCAATACACACCCATTATAATCTCAGAATTTCTCCAAAAATGATCATGGTCATTGAACAGGGATTGATAAAAAACTGTATGACCTATCGAAACGTGGATTAATACACCGATACACAAGACTTGTGTCTACTGTTTAAAGTTTAAATGGAGTCTCTAGGTGAAATTATGCCGGAGAAGTAGACGTTTAAAAATCTACAAATATTGTTCTTTTTCGCTCATTTTTTTTCGGCCGTCCCATTCACTTCAATGCAAAATTTTTGTATTCTGTAGAGAAAAGTAATAGCACACCGATCCCGATCAAACCGCACGTTTTGATATATAATTTGTCCTGCAACTCTTCAAGTTGTAGGACTAGTAGAGGGACGAAATTGCGTCCGGAAGAGGAAGAAGAAGAAATCCACAGTATAACAGTAATGCAGCACTGGTCCCTACAGATATTGCTGTAGAGACCAGTGCTCGGTGAGATGGCCCCGAGGCCCTAATGACAAACATTAACAAGGCAACAAAAAAAAAAAATAGAAATAGAAAATGTTGCAGCAGGAAGTCTTTCTAGTAGTTTTGTTCAGTTTGTTTTACTTCCTGAGAGCTGCTGTTATTTTATTTTAATTATCAGGAAGGAAAAGAAGCAGAAGTTTGTTTCATCAGTTGGTGAATCGAGTTCCAGAGATCGGAAGAACTCACTCTGCAGGAACCAGACAGTTAATGAGACAGGCATGTGTGTGGGTGTGTGTGTGGGTGTGTGTGTGTGTGTCTGCAGGTGACACACTGCCTCTCTGTTAGCGTTAGCGTTAGCCCGCGGCGCTGCAGAATGTCTCCCGACAGGTTTTCTAACTCGTCTGCCTCTGTTTGACCTGCAGGACGATCCAGACCCTGAACGCCTCGCTGTGTGTGTTTACATGCTGCTGTCAGCCAGACGTGTCTGTGTGTGTGTGTGTGTGTGTGTGTGTGTTATCTATTACAGAACACACACAGACACACGTTTGGCGCCTGGAGGTTCGGTCGCCAACGCCTTTGTTAGTTTCTGTTCCTGTCACCTCAAACATCCTCCTCTGAACTCACAGAGCTTCATGTTCTACCTCCGATGGTTCACGTTCTACCTGCAGGGAGATACTTTAACCCTTTATCAGGCAAAGAACTATGTTTGGTAACTTCAAGTAATATTTCGAGAAAAAAGTAGCAAATTTACTAGATTAAAGTGGCAAATCTACAAGAAAAAAAGTCGCAGATTTAAGAGATTTAAAGTGGCAAATCTGCGTGAAAAAAGTCGCAGATTTACGAGAAAAAAGTGGGAAAAAAGCAACTTTTTTCTCCCAGATTCACCACTTTAACCCTTAATAGGACACTCATTGAAATACTTGCAAATTCAAAATTTCAACCCTAGAGAATATTGGAAGATATTACATACAGCCAGAATGTGTAAAAAAATAATATTTTGAGAAAAAAGTTTACGAAATTAAAGTGGCAAATCTACGAGAAAATATGTGCAGATTTATGAGATTTAAAGTGGTGAATCTGGGAGAAAAAAGTTTTTTTTTTTCCCACTTTTTTCTCGTAAATCTGCGACTTTTTTCGTGCAGATTTGCCACTTTAAATCTCTTAAATCTGCAACTTTTTTTCTCGTAGGTTTGCCACTTTAATCTAGTAAATTTGCAACTTTTTTCTCAAAATATTACCTGACTAACTACCTTTGCCTGATAAAGGGTTAAAGTATCTTGGCAGGGAGAAGAGTCCAAACTACAAAAACTTCCCACTGGGGTGCCTCAGGGATCAGTGCTAGGCCCCCCTTTTTTTCAATTTAAAGTTTGAAGTTATGAGACCAAACCGGTAAACGTCCTTTTTTATATCTATATAACGTTATATATAACTTTATCGACACGTTGCCGTGGATACGCATTGTTCTTCTTCTCTCCTGATGACGGCTCGCCTTGTTAGTGACCTGTCAATCAAAGGTAGCCCCGCCCCAAATCATACGATTCTTTATCTTCTATTTTCTTCTAAATGGGGCCATTATTAGAACTATTAACATCAGATTGTCTTGAAGAAGATGTTTTACTAGTGATTGAGACCATAGTGTTGTCCTAAAAAACATTTCTGAGCTAATAAATCAAGTGAGAAGTTTTCTCATTTCGTTTTGAAATGAATGGACCAAAATGCTTCTGCAGCCGTTAGCGCCCTGGAGCGGCTCGTTCATTTCATAGATGTTAGAGATTATATTACAGATTATGTGTCAGAGGAACGTGAGAGCTCGCAGCGACATTTCAAACATTTAACTCAGAGGGAATCTGACCTGAATGTGTCAATCACAAGAAACAAAACAAAGACAGAAGGAAACGTGACAAAAGTTTATTTATTCAGCTGATTTACATTAAAACAATAAAAGCACAAAAGCAGAGAAAATGCAAAAACAGCACATTATAAAGAGCCAGAAGGATAAGTATAAGTAAATACAATTAAAATACAAGTAAAAAATAGTATAGGAAAAATTATACACATTGTTTTATATTTAAAAATGTAAAACAATTGAATACAAAAAATGTAAAAAAAAAAAATGAATAAATAAATAGAAAAGTTTAAAAAAACTTTTAAAAATAAATGGGAATTTTTTATAATTATTATTAATAATAATAATAATAATATTAATTATTATTAATAATGATAATAATATCTATAATAATCACAACTATTTATTTGTATTCATTTTTTAAATAAATATATTTAAGTAACATTAATAATTATATAATTATACAAACTAGTTATAAAAAACACAAATCAAATTGAAATAAAAATATGTTAGAACAGAAATGGGAAAAATGTAGTAAATTAAATAAATGAATAAAGAATATTAATTTTAATAATAATAATATTTTTTTAACAAAAATATGTTATTTCTATTTTTATTTTTTTCCTATTTTGTTCATTACGCCTTTATTGAATCCTCAAGAATTAATTTTCAGTGGGTCAAGGGTCCAGTTACAACACACTAACCAGGAAACAAACAAATAAACAAAGGAACAAAAACAAAACAGTCAACAGCAGAGAAAAGTTAAAAACAGTTTCAGAGCCGAGAAATCTGTAATTATGGTTTTAAATTGAGCTGAAGGCAAAAATGTGTTGACTTTGAATTCTTTGTTTGGAAAAACTCAACAAAAAAAAACATTTCTTAGCAGCTGAACTTCTGCTGAAGAGTCACATATTAATAAATAAATGTAAATAAAGAGTGAAAATGCACCGTTAGATATAATATTTAATCATTATATTAAATGAAATATAATAATGAATCTCTTCTCTTTCAGTCAGCTGTGACTCACTTTGTTCCTCAACTTATTTTGACAGAAAAAAAAGAGAACAGGCTGTTTTATGACTTCACCGCTATTATTAACTGACTTTATGAGCTGCAGGCTGAGGGGGCGGGGCCAGATGACTGACAGCTCAGTGACAGCCAATCACAGGCTTGGTCCCGCCTCCCGGCCCAGCTGATGCAACTCAGCAGGAAAATGTCATAGCTGCAGGAAAAATGATCTGTTATATAAAATCTATAAATCTATAAATCTGCAGCTCAACCAGAACAACTCAAACATCTTAGAGAAGAATAACAGCACGACAGAAACCAGAAAAAAAAGATGAATTTCTTTGATAAATTATTACTTTTTGGGGATAAAATGGAATTTATATATAAACACTTTTCCCACAAGTGTCAATGAATGTTGTAAAAAAATAAAAGCACACAAAATGAACAAAAAAAGACACAAAATTCCCAAAAAATGATATAAAATGAACAAAAATGACAGTAAATGACCAAAAAACCCTCACACAATTTCCAAATAATGACAAAAAATGATCAAAAAGAGATGTAGAATGACAATGAAAACCCACTAAAGCAGCAAAAAAGTTACAAAAACGACATAATATGACACAAAAAAGACACAAATGACAAAAGAAACGACCAAAACAACCTCTCCTTCTGCTGCGTCTTTACATAATCTGACAAGTGTTTACTGTGTGTGTGTGTGTGTGTGTGTGTGTGTGTGTGTGTGACCTCACACCACAGAGGTCAGTGTGTTACTCGCCCACATTCCTCTCTGCATGTTTTCGTCCTGAGCGAAATTCTGACTGCAGCAACGACAGAAAACATGAAGCAGACAAAAACCTTCTGACGTTTAGTAGATTTGTGTGTTTTGTGCGATTGTGTGGCAGCACAAAATGACACAAAAGAGACACAAAATGACACAAAAAGATGTAAAAATGACAGAAAAGACATAAATATTACCCCAAAAGATGTAAAAATGTCCAGAAAAAAATACCAGAAAGAGACACAAAATTTACGAAGAGAGACTCAAAATGACAAAAAGAAGAATAAATTAACAAAAAAAGGCACAAAATGACAAAAAAGAAACAAATTGACATTAAAGACACAAAATTAATAAAAAAACAACACAATATTACCACAAGACACAAATTCCCAAAAGAGACACAATATTAACACAAAAAAGCCCACACAAAATTAACAAAAAAGACACAAAATGACACCGAGCTCAAGTTTCTCTCACTAACATCATCAACATGAAGAACTTTGGCTCACACACAAGAGGACACAATGACAAAAAAAGACACAAAATTAACAAAAATAAAGACACAAAATTAACAAAAAAAGACACAAAATTAACAAAAAAAGACACAAAATTAACAAAAATAAAGACACAAAATTAACAAAAAAAGACACAAAATTAACAAAAAAAGACACAAAATTAACAAAAAAAGACACAAAATTAACAAAAATAAAGACACAAAATTAACAAAAAAAGACACAAAATTAACAAAAATAAAGACACAAAATTAACAAAAAAAGACACAAAATTAACAAAAAAAGACACAAAATTAACAAAAATAAAGACACAAAATTAACAAAAATAAAGACACAAAATTAACAAAAAAATACAAAAAAATTAACAAAAAAAAGACACAAAATTAACAAAAAAAAGACACAAAATTAACAAAAATAAAGACACAAAATTAACAAAAGACACACAGTGAGGGAACTCGTGTGTGATCATAATCTATTCCTTAAATCTTCTAGTTTCTTGCGATATCAACATTCTCTGTTCTCTCGGGGAGGCTGTGGATCAGCTGGTAGAGCGGGTCGTCTTCTGATCGGAGGGTCGGTGGTTCGATCCCCGACCATGGCAGCTACATGTTGAAGTTTCCTTGAGCAACATACTGAACCCCAGATTGCTCCTGATGCTGCGTTCATCAGTGTGTGAATGAATTCCCAATGGTGGCAGGTGGCAGCGTTTAGCCTCTGCCACCAGGATGAATGTGTGTGTGAACGGGTGAATGAGTCAGTCTGTAGTGTAAAGAGCTTTGAGTGGTCGCAAAGTGAGTAGAAAAGCGCTATATAAGTGCAGGAACATTTACTGTTTTAGATCAGAATCTGCTACGAACCTCCGACAGAAAAACTAAACGACCAAATATGGAGTTGAACCTGAACCTGAGAAGTGACGACTCAGAGAAAATGACTCAATAAGTGTTCAGTGTCAACAACACGAGGTCGTTGACCGCCGTGGAGCTCAGAGGACACTGTTGTGTAACACACACACACACACACACACACACACGGTAAACATGAGTAGATTATGTAAAGACGCAGCAGAAGGAGCGGCAGATCGTTGTTGTGACGGAAGAATGTTACTGATCAGTTAGTGTGTTGGCAAACAGGACAATATGTTCATCACACACACACACACACACAGTACTGAACACTTTGTGTGCTTCATTAATGCTGTTATGATTGTTGAGTCAGATATGACTCATTTTATGTTAAAGAACATAAAAACTTTCTGCCAAAAATATATACTACTGTTAAGAAATTATAATAATAATAATAATGATTTTTGTTATTATTATTATTATTATAAATATTATTTTATTTATTCAATATTTTTTCTTAATGTATTATTATTTTTATTATTAATAATAATAGTATTTTTTTCCCCCTACATTTTAGAGAGCCAGAAGAACAAAAATAAAATCAAATACAAGTTAAAATAGAATAAAACGTGTGTGTGTGTGTGTGTGTGTGTGTGTGTGTGTGCGCGTGTGCACATTTGTAATACAAATTTGTTAAAAAATTTAATAGAAAAAGAAAAAAATACACTGGGAAATGTATTGGGAAAACATTGTAAATTAATTTGAACATATTTTATTTAACAAAAAGGTTTTATTTCTATGTTTTTGTTTTTTTCTTATTTTGTTCATTAAACTTTTATTTATTTTGGTTTAATTGACTGATTGATGGTTAATATTTTTATTCACCACGGTTTTCCTAAAAAGCAAAGAAAAAACTACAAAACTCCAAAAACTCCAACAGTCGACAGATAAAAGAACATATTGATGGTTTTAGATGCACGTTAGTGTCTGAAGATGTGACCTTTGACCCAGATTATGGATTAAATGGGGGGCAGGGCGGGGGTCCTGGTGGTCCTGGTGGTCCTGGAGGGTCCTGGAGGGTCCTGGTTCTCTAACCTCTCTGAGTGTTTTTGTGTTTCGGGTCTGTTAGTCCGTCTCTGACCCAGATATCTGCTTTTAGCTTCATAAACAGGCTGTTTGGAGCAGAAACCTGATGACATCATCCTCAACGTTCACCTGCAGCAGCTACAGAGAAACAGACAGAAAACAGGTTTTGAGGAGAGAAACACAGAAAGTTGTGTAATGTTACAACAGAGAGTCATAAAGTGTTTTAGTTAATAAAGTTAATTAGTAACAACTTGTTATAACATTACAACTTTATAGAATTGGGTTTGTAGGTAATATTAATCCATAAACATACATTAAAATGTACATTTAAAAGTACAGGATGCCCAGTTTCATCAAAATAAAATAAAAAATATATATATATTTTAAAGTGCATAAAGAGGGATTTTTAAGTTTATTGATGATGATAATGATAATAATAATAATAATAATAATAATAATAATTATTATTATTATTATTATTATTATAAATAAATAAAATAAAAATAATAATAATATTTGTTGTGCATAAATGCATGAAGACAGGGATTTATTAATTTGATTATTATTATTATTATTAATAATAATCATCATGATCATCATCATCATTTAGAAAAAATTAAAACTAAAAAAATATATATATATTTTTCAAAGGGCATAAAGAGAGGGCTTTTTAAATTAATAATAATAATAATAATAATAATAATAATAATAATAATAATAGTAATCAATATAAAATAAAAAATTAAATTAAATTAAATCAAAAATATTATTTCTTTGTAAAGTACATAAAGAGGGATTTTTCCGTTGGTTGAGTTATTCCAGGAAGCGTCCTGGTTATTTCTGTCACCTGTTGAGTTTCAGGACAAACTGAACCTTTGAATGTTTCCACATAACTGAACAGAAAAACTTCCATGTGTGAAACAAACAGAGAGAGAGAGAGAGAGAACGAGGACAGTGGGACAACATGTTGCTGGAGTTTTTCCATTCCCACAAAAACAAGGTCACACCTGTCCGCTGTGACATCACAACCCTGATAACGAGGCTCCGCCCCTCACTTCCTGTTTTCATCCAGAGTTACTTCACCAGCGCTGACCTTTGACCTGCTGCTGGAACTCTACAACTAAGACTGTTTTCTGCTCAACTAGAGAACCGCTGAACTGTAACGTTTATTATCTTCAGCAGGACAAAATGTTTCTGTATCAGCACTTTGAATGGATGAAACAATGATTTTTAATGCTGAACACATTAAACTGAAGGACGGAGCTGCTGGATAAGAAGCCGACTTTAAAAGTAAAAACAAAGTGTTAAAGTACGACAGAGTATCAGGGTCATATTTAGAATAAATAAATAAATTAATGACAAGATTACAGTCGTAAATATTGAATTAATTTTGAGAATAAAGTCATAGATATTACTCAAATATTTTCGTAATTAATTAATATAAAATAGTCAAGTAATATTTATGACTTTATTCTTGTAATTAATTAAATATTTTTGACTTAATTCTCGTAATGAGTTAATACAAAATATTTTAGTTATATTTACGACTTTATTCTCGTAATTATTTCAATATTTTCGACTTTTTTCTTGTAATAAATTAAATACTTTTGTATAATAATTGAAAAAATATTGAAATTAATTCATTAATATTTTTTTACTTTATTCTCGTAATAAATTTAATATTTTAGACTTTATTCTCATAATTAATTCAATATTTTTGACTTTATTCTTGTAAGTAATTAAATATATTTGAGTTTGTTCTTGTAAGTAATTAATACAAAATATTTCACTAATATTTTCAACTTTATTCTCATAATTAATGAAATATTTTCGACTTTATTGTCGTAATTAACTGATATTTCGACTCTATTCTTGTAATTAATTTAATATTTTTTACTTTATTCTCATAATTAATTCAATATTTTTTACTTGTAATAAATTAAATGTTTTCAACTTTATTCTCGTAATTAATTAATACAAAGTATTTAAGTAATATGAAGGACTTTATTCTTGTAATTACTTAAATATTTTTGCGTTTATTCTCGTAATAAATTAAATATTTTTGACTTCATTCTCGTAATTTATTAAATATTTTTGTACTTTTAACTCATATTTATTGTTTTATTTTTTTCTAAATGTGGCCCTAATACTCGGCCATACTAAAGTGCATTAAAAAAAGCATCAAAATAAAGTTTTTTTTATTTAAAAAGATTCTAATACTGAAACACATCAGGACAACTAACAGAATATCACGTGACAGGACATTAAATAAACCTAAAATAATTTGTTTTCTTCCATTCAAACTGTGTGATTGTGGAGTTTATGTGATTTATTGAACATGTGCATGTTGTGGTCTCACGGCAGAGAATGAGGACAGGAAATGTCGATAAAACAGGTGAGTTTATTAACTGACCCCAGGCAGCTTCTGTCTGCTCTTACATTCAACTGTTTCATAAGCATCTGAAGCAGCTGATTCACAGCGTTTTCCTCTCTGTGTGCTTTTATTTCACCTCAACAGATAAAATCTATAAATCTCTATAATCTCTATAAAGTCCTGCAGCTCAGTCAGAACAACTCAAACAGTCTTTGTGCAGAATAACACAGTTTGAATGACAGAAATCAGAAAAAAAGAACAAACAAAATATGAAGTTCTCTGATAAATATTTCTTTAAATTGTAATAAATCAGAATTTAAACATAAAAACTTTTCCAAGTGCCCATAAGTGTCCGAATGTTGTAAAAATAATAATAATAATTTTTTACCAGGACGTAACATTGTCAAAAAAGACACAAAATTTCCCAAAACGGTATAAAATAACCAAAAAATATGTAAAATGTCCATAAAAGCTACAAAAATAATCAAAGGAAGACACAAAAGTATAAAAAAGACACAAAATTACCAAAAAACTCTGTAATATGACACAAAAAAGACACAAAATGACAAAAGAAACGACCAAAACAGTTTTCTCTTCATATTCTCCATATTTAAGCCTCTCCTGTCCTCTCCTCTCTGCTCTGTGTAAACAGCCTCTCACCAAAAAAACACATGAAATTACCCAAAAAATGACATAAAATGACCAGAGAAAGACACAAAATTACCAAACAACAATGTAAAATAACCAAGAAACACTAAACTACCAGAAAAAACAACATAAAAGGACCCAAAATATATATTTAAAAAATCCAGTTTTCTCCACATATTGTAGTATTGTCATGTTTCCAGCCTCTCCTGTCCTCTCCTCTCAGCTCTGTGTAAACAGATTTTCAGTGAATAAACCATCAGGATGTTCTTCTAACTTCTTATCTAAAAGTGTAAAGATGCAGAATTAAACTTTATTCTTCATCCAAACACTTAAAACTTTTATTTGTTGTTTATGGTTTCACACTGTAAAACGAGTTTCAGATTAAAAGTTTCTTCCTGTAGCTGAACCTGCATCACCGTGGTGACGACAGACAGACAGACAGACAGACAGACAGGCATACAGGCATACAGGTCGTGTCTGCACGTTTCTGTCTCAGCTTGTTTTTAATGACGCAGACATTAAAACGTGACGCCTGAACGTTAAACTGTAACTCAGCAGGAATGTTTCATCATCACAGACACACAACAGTCTCAGTGGGAAGAAGAATCAGATATTTACTGCAGTAAAAGTATTAAAATCACAGTTTGAAAACACTTCACGACAATAAACGCCATGCAGTTAAAACCTGACTTATATAAAATGAATAAAGTCAAAGTCAAAATAATAATGTTAAAGTAGTCAAAGTGCATTAAAATGTCTGGGTTCGACTGTTTAAATAAAATAAAATAAATAAATAATTAAAAAAATAAAAAAATAATTAAAAACATCCTTTATAATAATCGTAAAAATAGCATGAAATAAATAATAAGATAAAAATAAAATACACAGAATGTATAACATAAGATGAAAATAAAACCCATTGAACATTATATATATATATATATAAATATATATATTATATATGTGTATATGTATATATGTGTGTGTATATATATGTATATATATATATATATATATATGGTGTATTATAAGGAAGTTACATGATATAAACATGTATAAAATGTACATAATAACATAAAAAGGTACATAGAATGCATCATAACATAAGATGAAAATTAAATCCACAGAATAATAATACAAACTCTCTGCTCAAATGTGTTTTTGTTGTTGTTTTTTTGCCTATGTTGTAACTATTTTTTGACTGTATGATGCAAACTTTCTAAAAGCGTTGACCTCATTTCAACACTTTTAGAAAGTTTGGGTGTGGGGATACTTATAAAAAACAGGAAACACTGCAGGAAATTATTATTATATATATATTTTTAGCACCTATTATAGGAGAAATTCAGCACAAAGGGGGTTATTATAAGGAAGTTGCATGGTATAAATATGCATGAAATGATACATAAATACATTAAAAAGCTATAGAAATTAGTCAAATAAATAAATAAATTTAAAAGACACGCTTATAGATAATAATAGTAAAAATAACTTAAATAATAAGATAAAAATAAAATACATAGAATGCATAACATAAAATAGCAAATAAGATCCAAAGAATAATTATACCAACTCTCTGGTCAAATGTGGGGGTTTTTTTTTTAAAGCTCCACTTGTTTTTTCTTATGTTGTAACTATTTTTTGACTGTATGATGCAAACTTTATAAAAGTGTTGACATCAGTCGGGTGTCAAGATACTTAAAAAAACAGGAAACACTGCAGCACATAATTATATATATATATATATATATATATATATATATATATATATGTATATATATATATATAGCACCTTTTCTATGAAAAATTCAGCACAAAGGGAGTTATTATAAGGAAGTTGATTGAAATAAATATGCATAAAATGATACATAAATAAATTAAAAAGCATAGTAGTAAAAATAAATGAATAAAACATATATACATAGTTATATATACACACACACATATAAACCCACATAATTATGTATGTATGTGTATGTATATATGTATGTGTATGTATGTGTGTATATATATATATATAGTTATATAGTTATATAGTCATATATAGTTATTTAGTTATACATATTTATGTGGGGGTTTTTCCACAAAAACCCCATAAAACCCACAGAATAAAAATAATACAATCTCTCTGGTCAAATGTGTTTTTTGGGTGTTTTTTTTTTTTAAAACTCTACTTATTTTTCTTATGTTTTCTTATGATGCAAACCTTATGAAAGCGTTGACTGAGCCGGTGTGGGGGGGATACTTAGAAAACAGGAAACGCTGCAGCAGCAGCAGCAGCAGCTACATGGAGATATTATGTAATGAGCTGTTTTTTTTTCCTTTTTTCCCGGTGAAGGCGGAGGAAGGCCCCTCGTGTTGTTCTGGGGCTACTCTGGCCTCAGCTCTGGCCTCAGCTCTATGCCCAGTCATGTCCGCTCTCTCTCTCTCTCTGGGGTCACGTGTGTTGGTGACAGCCCGAGCGGCCTCCTCTGATTGGCCGAGCCGAACAACAGGCCCGGCCCCTCCGATAGGCTGCCCTCGGTGACGTCACGCCGATCAGCTGTTGAGGCTCCACAACAACAACAAAAGAAGGAGCAGCCAGTCGGGAGGAAACGGAGTGAAAAAGCTGCACAGTGGACCCTTCTCCCGACCCGCAGGGCTACAAGTAACACTTTTATCTTTTATTTCTTCCGAGAAGAAACCCTCACTTTTTATATTGTCCTGAAAAAGCAACGTTTCTACCTCATTTTTCAAGGATTTAAAAAAAAAACCAACCGTTTACATCTCTTCTTGTCCGCCGCAGGTGAGTTTCTTTGTTTTCTTCTCGGGCTCTGGTGTCTCTTATTCTACCGCTAACAGCCATTTTTAACCACATAACACTAGATAAACTTCCCACTATAATAAAAAGACACATATTAAGAAGATACGACGCGTTATTGAACCTTTTTATGATGCTTTTTAATGCGGCTGCAGCGGTAGTTTAATCTAAGCTGCTGCTGTCGCTCTGCAGAACTCCGTGTTCTTTCTCGACTGATTTAAAGAAAATGCTTTGTGTGTTATGGAAAATATGCTCGCAGTATATTTAAGGAGATAAAAGTTTGAACAGACAGGCGGCGGTCCTGGCCAGCTGGTGTTCAGTTACAGCCTCCTCCCTCCTCTCCTGGAGCCAGACAACCGGCCAACACACAGGCTGCTGCCCCGGGTTGTTATGGGGCCAAATCGGCTTTTTTTGTCCCACAGATTAGTCGGTGAATTATATTAATACTGGAAAAGTTAGCCGAATAGTCTATTAATACCTGGAGTTAATAGAGATGTGATAATCATGTTGATAATTGGTCATTTATGGAGTAAAAATGTCGAACATTCACTAAATTCGGCATTTTTCTAATGAGGTTTCGCTACTTTTCTCGTGTCGCTTTTAAATTCAAAGTTTTTCAAGGGTTTTTTTTTTGGGTGTAAGTGGAATAAAACAATACATCTGAAATTTAATAAACCAAACTATCGATTAATTAACAAAACGAGACACAAGTTGCTGTCTTACATCTGGTTTTTTGTAACCAGCAAACAGGCTGCTGCCCCGGGTTGTTATGGGACCAGTTCGGCTTTATTGTCCCACAAATTAGTCGGTGAATCATATTAACAGTGGAAAAGTTAGCCGAATAGTCTATTAGTACCTGGAGTTTGTAGAGAGGTGATAATCATGTTGGTAATTGGTCATTTATGGGGTAAAAATGTCGAACATTCACTAAATTAGGCTTTTTTCTAATGAGGTTTCGCTGCTTTTCTCGTGTAGTTTTTCAAGGTTTTGGGGATTTTAGTGAATAAAAACAAGACATTTAGAGATGTAACATTATATTAGCACTGGAAAACTTAGCCGAGTAGTCTATTAGTACCTGGAGTTCATAGAGAAGTGATAATCATGTTGATAATTGGTCATTTATGGAGTAAAAATGTCGAACATTCACTAATTTCGGCTTTTTTTGAGTGAGGTTTTGCTGCTTTTCTCGGTTTTCAAGGTTTTTTTTATGTTAGAGGAACAAAACCAGAAATCTGAAGGTGTAACCGTGTTGTATTTGTCACTTGTCACAATAAATGTATTTCTAATAAACCAAACTATCGATTAGTTAACAAAACGAGACACAAGTTAGACAAACAAATGTCACTGTAGGTTAATTATTATCAGATTTTGGACTCTTGACAACAACATGACATTATATAAATGCATTCCGGACATTTTTATAGACTTTATAGACAATAAAATGTCAACAATGGAAATAATCGCTACCTTTACAGCCCAAAAAAGCCTGTAAAGTGAAGTTTTTTGTAACCAGCAAACCGGCCAACACACAGGCTGCTGACCCAGATTATTATGGGACCAGTTCGGCTTTATTGTCCCACAGATTAGTCGGTGAATTATATTAACACTGGAAAAGTTAGCCGAATAGTCTATTAGTACCTGGAGTTAATAGAGAATTGATAATCATGTTGATAATTGGGCATTTATGGAGTAAAAATGTCGAACATTCACTAATTTCAGCTTTTTTTGAGTGAGGTTTTGCAGCTTTTCTCGGTTTTCTGGATGTTAGAAAATTGTCAATTTTCGGCTTTTTAAACATTTTTTTAATAAACAAAAGTATTGATTAATTAACAAAGTAAGAGACACATATGATAATGCGATTAAAAGTTATTTCAAGTTAGCCAAACTAATGTTGTGAGATAGATAGATAGATAGATAGATAGATAGATAGATAGATAGATAGATAGATAGATAGATAGATAGATAGATAGATGTATTAATTAAAATTGCACTTGCAGCAGCACAACCCCAATACATTAAAAAAGAATAGAAAAAAGTTTAAAACTAGTATGAATGTGCAAAATTAGAGAATGCAATACAAATAATATAAAAGAAGAAATATTGTAATATATTGACATGAGAGTGTGCATAAACAGTGCAAAATTAGTGTTTTTTTATGCCATTGTTAGTTAATTATTATCAGATTTTGGACTCTTGACAACAACATGACATTATATAAATATATTCCTGACATTTTAATAGACTTTATAGACAATACAAATGTTGACAATGAAATAATCAGCCAGAAATAACCTGTAAATTGATATTAAATACGTTTTTTTTACTGTCTTGCACCTGTTTCTGCTTTAACACAGTTATAACTTCTTGTTTGCCGACTGGATTGCGTGTAAATGAGGTTTGGTGTAATCTCACAGTGTACTTACATCAGATTTTAAGAGTCTCTTTTTAATTGGTGGTGAATAAATAATGATGTAATTGGTGTATTAATGGCGGTGTGGTTCAGCCGTGACTCACTGACCTCGTTCACCACATTAATCTCCTGTTAAACACACCCAGAGGAGCTTTTCTCTTTGTGCTCGGCTTTTATTATCATCTGAGAATGTTTAGAGTTTATCCCAGAGAGGAGGAGCAGGAGGAGCAGGAGGAGCAGGAGGAGGAGGAGGAACAACAGGTGCAGGCAGCAGATTATCAGCCTGCTGTTGTTGTTGCTGTTAAACCTCCTCTGTGTTTCGGTGTTTACAGAGGAGGAGTTTCAGCTTTTGTTCCGCAGAAGAAGAAGAAAAAAACGCTTTTACATTTTTTTTCACCGCACACTTTGCATGTAATGAATACGACAACAGAGAAATACGAGCCGGCACGCGAGCATTTAAACGCATCACAGACGAGGATCGTGCGAACCGTGCGAACGCTTGGGATCTAGGGTGCGTTCAGGGGCTGGTGGAGAAAATCAGACATACGGGTTCAAGTTGTTAGGAACCCAAAACAAAGCAGAAAGACGCCGCCTAGTGATTGTTTTTTTTTTTTTTTTTTTTAAACAAACATCTTTCCGAAATATTAAAGGCACAATCTGTGTTGAAACGGTAACCATTAACATGAAAGTCACTCTCCAATTATATTTTTTATGTTTATTTTATGTCTATTTTTGTCATGTAATTTCCTTATTGTAAAGCCATTTAGTGCAGAATTTTTTCCACATAAAAACGGGCTAAACCAGAGAGTTTTTATTATAATTCTGTGGATTTTATTTTTCATCTTATGTAATGTATTCTATGTGGTTTTAAAAAAAATAGTATTATTTATTTTATGCTATTTTTGCTATTATAATCAAAGGTGTTTTTTTATTTATTAATATATTATCTTTATTATTATATTATGCTAAACAAAATAAGGATGTTTTATTTTTATAGAGAGTCATAAATTTGTTACAGCATTATTAAACACCAAGTGGAGCTTGGGTGAAGTACAAGTACTTTACTTGCATATTTTTTTTCTCTTATTATTTATTTTGAGTTATCTTCTTCTTCTTCTTCTTCTTCTTCTTCTTCTTCTTCTTCTTATTATTATTATTATTATTATTATTTTTAAACTAATTTTTACTATTTTTTTTATGTATTTATGTTCATTTTATGCATATTTATATCATGCAATTTCCTTATTGTAAAGCCCTTTGTGCTGAATTTCTCACATAAAAAGGTGCTAAAAATACACAATAAATAATATCATTATAATGTCTGCTTTTTTAGTACAACTATTATTATGAAAAGCTGTCTATTTATGTTTATAATATAAATAGACATTAAATAAACATAAAAAACACCCATGATAATAACCGTGAAAGCCTCATAAAAATAAATAATAAGATAGAAATATACTACAGAATGCATAAAAAATGAGGAAAAAATATACAAATTCAATTAAAATAATAATTAATAAAACAAAAAATAAAACTGTGTTTCACTTTGAGTGCACTCTTTTACAATCTGAATTATCAGTGCATTACAAATATGTAGATTTGATAATTAATTTCACAATAAAGGCGTTACAGTAGTTTTTTCAGCCCTGAATGCTGTCTGCAGACATTATTGTCTCCAGCCTGAGAGGCAAAACTCAGGACAAAAAGGCGACACAGACTCTGTTCTCTTGGCTGTGATCCAGTGATTTTGTGCCAAAAGGAGCCTCGTCCCTCACAGCAGCTGCAGCAGCGACTCCTTTTCTTTCTTTCTCTCCCTGAAAGACTGAACTGAGGGCAGCAGCGCGGCTGCCAGCCAGCTGTGTCCGAACACAGCAGATCTCTTTATTTACTGCTGAATGAAACGCAGCAGCAGCTCCTCTCTGCTGCTCCACCACGCCTCAATAACCAGGAAGCTGCAGCTGCTGCAGGAAATGAATCCTGCAGCCTGAGTGACAGAGACGATTCAGAGAGCTCGTACGGTTCATGAATGCAGCACGGACATGTGTTTGTGTTTGTCTGCAGGGCTAAAGTCCATTTTACACCATTTTACTCCTCTTTATCTGCTCTCACTGTCCGTTTAATAGATGCAACAGGTTTGTTTACAATCAGTCTTGATGTAAACAAACCATATAACAGTTATTTTTCATCATTAATCCTCATTTCTCAATGAATCCATCAATTGTTTGCTCTATAAAACGTCAAAAAATAGTGAAAAATCCCAATTTTAGTTTCTCAAAATCTGCAAATGTCTCGTTTTTTAAATGCAAAACTCAAAGATATTCAGTATAAAATGTGGAAAAGCAGGAAATCTCAACTCTCAAAAGGCATAAAACGGCATTGTTTTGCATGGAAATGTAATTTAATTTAATTATCTTTTGTGTTTGTCTGACATCAGTCTGCAGGGTTAAAGTCCATTTTACACCATTTTACACCTCCTTATCTGCTCTCACTGTCCATTTAAAAGATGTTTCAGGTTTGTTTACAATCAGTTGTGTTGTAAACAAACTATTAACTGTCATTTTTCATCAATAATTCTTCTGACGCCTCATTTCTCAATGAATCCATCTATTGTTTGCTCTATAAAACTCCCAAAAAATTTAATATTATATATAAGGGAGAAAAGCAGGAAATCTCAATTCTTGAAAGCCATAAAATTGCATTTTTTTGCATGGAAATGTAATTTACTTAACTGAAAATCATTATCCAGAAATTCAGCACAAAGGGCTCTACAATAAGGAACTTTCATGATATAAATAGACATAAAATAAACATAAAAAAATTATATAAAACTGTAAAACATAAAAAAGAAACACCCACAATAATAATAACAGTAAAATCAACATAAACATAAATAACAAGATAGAAATAAAATGCAGAACAGAAAAGGGGAAATAAACTTTTCAGACCACCGTTTGTGTCGAGGGGTCCAGAATATACAATATTTATATTTATTATGGGCGGATTGGGAAAAAGATCATGTAGAAATAATTGTTTTTAATTGTTTTCTGGAGAGCAAGTTTCATATGTTTTCACTTTGGGGCGAAGCATTTATATGGATATGTATCTGAAGAGACTTTATCCCGACAAACATGACACAAAAAAGGAGAAAAACATAAAAAACAAGACACATATTGCTGAGTTTAATGACCTGACACTCACCCAGAGTGTATTTACATTATGGAACTTGATAAGGTGACAGGAACCTAATAATTAGTTGGCAGCTGGTTTCCTGTCTGACCCATATTCTATTCTAAATCTGTATACGCTGCACATTCACTCCTCACTGTAAACAACACTGTAAACAACACTGTAAACATGGCGTGCCTGTACAGTATGTGTCACTTTAAGGTCAAAGAGTCAGACAACAACTTGACTGCTCTAATCGTCTCTCACCGCTCTCAAAACCACGTTTAAAAATAAATAAAAGCTGTAAAAAGTCACTGTAGACTTCCTGCTCAGCAGCAAACAGCAGACAGACAGCTAGAAACCATCTGTGCAACATTATTTCTCATTATTTAAACTTATTTAGCAGCTAAAGAGACTAATAATTACATTTTTTTAGGTGGAGGAGACCAAAAACAGAGCTAAAAGAAAGTGTTTTTTCTCTCCATTACTCTTAAAAAAAGAAAAAATCCTGTCCACATGAACTCTGTTAATAAAAAGCTCTGTGCACATGAAAGCGGCGTCAAAAACAAATGGTGACCCCAAAACTAAAACATTATTTTGGCGCCCACAATTGCACAAAATGAGTTGTGACGCCTCATGAAGGAGTTAGCGACGCCCGCTATGATGTAAACACTGAAAACCTTGTTGCTGACAATCTTCATCCTGCAGTCTTACAAAAGTTTTACATGCAGATGATTGTGTTTATGTGCACTTGGCCACACATTTTATAAGGTGAAAACATGTAAGCTGCTGTGTGGTTTTGCTGCCCCCAAGTGGCCAAATTCCAAAATTAGAAATTTGGACCAGAGCGAAGTATTGAAGTCTCCAGTTTGTAGAGAGAGAAATATTAGGGAAGAATTTCTTGAATTTCCCTCTCGATAAACAAAGTATATATCTATCTATCACAAATGTAAAAAAGACACTTTTATTTTAATTTTACATGAATTATTCATAATTTCTCCAAAAAATAAAGCCTCCCATCTATCTATCTATCAGCTTTGGAAAGTAAAATGTGTTGTAAATCTCTGTTTAAACTCTCGTTCAATCATTAAAGGATCTACTCTGTGTCTCTGCTCCTCTCAGGGCTCCTTTTCTCCTCCTTCACTCAGAGATCTCCTCCTCTCCGTTAAACGATGTCCAGCTTGTGTCTGCTGCCCCTCAGATGATCCAGGACCCAACCTTTATTGATGCACTTTAGCACCTTTCCGGAGCTTCCCGCCAGCCGCCAACCCCGCAGCTGATGACCAAAGTGTGCGCCACGCCTCCTCCCCGCCGTCGCCCCGAGCCACGCGCCTCCTCCTCCTCCTCCTCCCCCGGCCCCTCCCCCCTCAGCCTCAGGCCCCGCCCACACCGCGCCCCGCCATGTTCCAGAGGTTCGCCAGCGCTCTGTTCGGGGACGAGGTGGAGGAGCTGAGTCGATGCAGCAGACCCAGAGACGGCAAGGAGGAAGAGGAGGAGGAGGAGGAGGAGGACTGGATCCTGGTCAACTACCTGGGTGAGAACCAACACACTCACTGTTCTTTATGTTGTTGGTTTAAACTGGTGAAATCTGCAGTTCAAGCTGAAGGGAAACTGGAAAACATGGTCACAGTGTTAAATCTTCCACAAAATGTTCTTCACCAGGCTTCTTCCTATTTAGTATTCTGTTTCTTCCGTGTTCTTTTTGGGTCGACTCCTCCCAGATTTTTGGTCTCACAAACACTAAAAAGGTATCAAATCAACCGACTCGGCCATGACACGTGTGCTGTGACTTTTCTAAGGGTTTCGACAAACGGTTTTCAAATTATTCTGTAAAAACACAGCAAGAAAATCCCCCCAATGTCACCCTATGGAGAGGCTAGAGTGGAGAGGGAGAGAAAAATTTAGAGGCGGTTTACACAGAGCCGAGGGGAGAGGACAGGAGAGGCTGTTTACACAGAGCAGAGAGGAGAGGACAGGAGAGGCTGTTTACACAGAGCAGAGAGGAGAGGACAGGAGAGGCTGTTTACACAGAGCAGAGAGGAGAGGACAGGAGAGGCTGTTTACAAAGAGCAGAGAGGAGAGGACAGGAGAGGCTGTTTACACAGAGCAGAGAGGAGAGGACAGGAGAGGCTGTTTACACAGAGCAGAGGGGAGAGGACAGGAGAGGCTGTTTACACAGAGCAGAGAGGAGAGGACAGGAGAGGCTGTTTACACAGAGCAGAGAGGAGAGGACAGGAGAGGCTGTTTACACAGAGCAGAGAGGAGAGGACAGGAGAGGCTGTTTACACAGAGCAGAGGGGAGAGGACAGGAGAGGCTGTTTACACAGAGCAGAGAGGAGAGGACAGGAGAGGCTGTTTACACAGAGCAGAGAGGAGAGGACAGGAGAGGCTGTTTACACAGAGCAGAGAGGAGAGGACAGGAGAGGCTGTTTACACAGAGCTGAGAGGAGAGGACAGGAGAGGCTAGAAACATGACAAGACTGGTCATTTTATGTTGTTTCTTTTGTCATTTTGTTTATTTTTGTGTCATATTATGTTGTTTTTTGGTGATTTTGTGTCTTTTTTTAGTCATTTTGTGGGTTTTTATGATCATTTGACATCTTTCTTTTGGTCACTTTGTTGCCTTTGTGTTTTAATTGAGAAGTCTTTAAACACATACTTTATGTTTAACAAACTTTGGACCAAGAGTCGAGAAGAAATTGTGGCCGATAAAGACCACAAGACCAAGTTTAAAATAATCCTAACTCAACATCTGCTGACTAGCTTTCCTCAAACTAAAGAGAGAGAGAAAATAACTGGACAGGCTCCAGGTCACAGAGACAGATACTGTTTAACTTTAGCCTGTTTTAATAGCAGGTCAGAGTCCAGCCAAGTTTCCCTGAGCTGTCTGAGCTCCAAAAACAGATCCCCGTCAAAACATACAGCACACACACACACACACACACACACACACACACACACACACACACACACTGTACACAGAAACATGACACACTGCAGAGCCTTCCAGAAGGCTTCGTTCGGCCCTCCGTTCACCCGTCTTAACTCGACTTCGCCGGTTTCCGATTCCACAGCCGTGTGAATATTTCAGGCGGGGGGGCGGGGGAGGGGGGGCAGCAGGAGTTATCGGACGGTTTATGGTAGTCGACCTGTAAACACACCAAACAAAAGCTCCTGGAGGTATAAATAGAGCTGGCGGTCCCGTCCTGGGCCTGTGGAGGAGGACATGTATGGGCACAGAGCAGCCTGGGACGCTCCAACACCTGGACCAACCGTCTGGTTTCTCCCAGGTGAATCATGAACTCACTGACCAGGTCATGAGGTCTGCAGGCTGCCAAGAAGGAGTTTGAGGTTTTTTTGGACGGAAGCCGGAAGGTTTAAATATAACGAACGCTTCTCTCTGGTTTACAGAGAGTGAGTCTAATTTAAGAAGACTCCTAAATAAACACTTTATAGAAACATAATCACATCTTGTGCAGCAGGACGAAGCTCTGCACACAAACTCTTACTGTTATTTCTCAGTTTAACCAGCCTGCAACCACTCAGATTAAAGGGAAATTACTAAGAATGTAGTTTATTATATATAATGCATCCTGTGTATTAACAGCACAAACATCATGTACTTGATATATTTTCATTCCAGCGATAAAGAAAAGGATAAAAGCCAGAAAGGTCGGAGTTTAAAACCTCAGTTTTATCCCAGAATGTGTTTCCTGTTTACTTATTCTTAAATATTTGTTCTTTTAAATCTTTTTTATTGTTGCCAAGTCTTCCCACAAGTCTAAATAAGACAAAAAATGATCACAGACAGAAACTAAAATGTTTAAACATTTTGTTATTTCTCATCTGAATCCTGTGGGACGAACATTTCCATCAGAATAAAACGACCAAATCTGAGCTTAAAAGTCCATCGAGATCACTTTATTTTACATTAATTAGTTAAAAATGTCATCAAAAAATAAAGTGTTTGCATGAACCAGATCTTGTTAAAAACATTAAATTCTGCTCCTCAGTGCAACCGGGAAGCCGTGATTGATTTTGCTGAGATAAACGGTCATGTGACACTGAAAATCTGTTTACACAGAGCAGAGAGGAGAGGTCATGAGAGGCTGCTTACACAGAGCAGAGAAAACTTGTAATTTTGTATCATATTACGTAGTTTTTGGTAATTTTGTGTCGTTGTTGATAAAAGTGGGATTTCATTGTCATTTTAAAAAAATGTTTGGGGGGCGGGGGTTCTGTATTTATTGGTCATTGTATGTCTTTTTTTGTTGTTATCTGGTTATGTTGCGTCTCTTTGGTAATTTTGGTAGCTTTTATTGGTCATTTTACATTTTTCCAAGTGTGTTTATGGGGAAAAAAATAGTTTTTACCTCTTTTTGAAAGTGAGCTTTCGCAAGAACACCTTTTTAAAAATCAGATAATATTAACTGTGCACATCTGCTGACAGACGGCAAACCGGCTGCATCTTTTTTTTTATTTCCCTGAGGCCTGCAGGCAGACGGTCTTTTTATCTCTTGCAAACTGCAGATAGATTGCAACATGTTCATGCATGTTAGGAATATGGTGTTTGGTATGATTTGAGGAAACTATGTTGTTGATGCTGTAAATCTCAGCGTGCATGCTGCAGATTCAGTGAAGTGGCTGATTTGAGGCTTGAGTCTGGTTGAAGGTGAAGTCTGTCAGTTGGTTTCTAATCCTCTGTGACCTGGTTAACCCGTCACACGGCCTGCCAGCGTCTCCTAAACACACCTGAAGGTCCTGTCGGCCCTGCAGCCTCTGGAGCAGTAGTTCTCAACCTTTTTGAGTCGCGACCCCCAATTTAACATGCATGTTGTCCGTGACCCCCACTCACTGAACAGAATCACGCACAGTTAAGATCACCCAAAATAGAAACAAAATGACCAAAAAAAAGGAAACAAAATGACCAAAAAAGACACGAATGGACCACAAAATGATCAAAAAAGACACGAATGGACCACAAAATGATCAAAAAAGACACAAATTGAGCAGAAAAGACACAAAATGACCAAAAAAAGACACAAAATGACCAAAGAAAAGACACAAATTGACCAAAAAAGACACAAAATGACCAAAAAAGACAAATTGACCACAAAATGATCAAAAAAAGACACAAAATGACCAAAAAAAAGACACAAAAATGACCAAAAAAGACACAAAATGACCAAAAAAAACCCCCACAATGACCAATAAAAGACATTAAGTGACCAAAAAGACTAAAACACATGAACACTTTAACACAGTGGAGACAGAGCTGACTTCCAAAATGATTTGGCGACCCCCAGAAATCATCTTGCGACCCCAGTTGGGGTCCCGACCCCAAGGTTGAGAATAGCTGCTCTGGAGGAGGAAGAGATCAGCTGCTGCTGCTCAGAGGATAAAGAGAGCCGATCAGCTGGCTGGCGCTGACTCAGCACTCTCAGGTTGCCTGTTGTCAGTAAACAAGGATTCCTGTGTGAAGTCCTGAGAGTCTGAGTCACGTGTGGGAGCGAGCTCCAAACACACGGCAACAAACCGAGTGAACGGCTGCGCGGTGTGAAGAGGGAGAGGTCAGTGGACGAGCCAACGGGTTCACTCTATCTCCACCACAACTCTCCCCGGGTTTAAAGAATCACAATAACACCCCTTATTTATTTACAGCCTGGAGGAAAAATACAGCAGCAGGCCCTTAAAGAGAACTGAAATCAAACGTCTGCTTAGTCGACGGGTTATTTTTAGTGTCCGGCAGTGCCAGCGGTGAGATCATGTTTCCTTTATAACTTCCTGCGTCTCTTTGAATCATTAGGAGCAAAACAAGAGACGACTCACAGATTTCTGATCCCACATGGAGGAGAGGCTGTTTACACAGTTTGTGTCTTTTTTTAGTCATTTTAAGGGTTTCGGCAAACGTTTTTTTCAAATAATTCGGTAAAAAACACAGCAAAAAAATCCCCCCAATGTTACCCTATGGAGAGGCTAGAGTGGATGACATCATCGCTAGAGTGCAGAGGGAGAGAAAAATTTAGAAGGTGTTTACACAGAGCAGAGAGGAGAGGACAGGAGAGGAGAGGCTGTTTACATAGAGCTGAGAGGAGAGGACAGGAGAGGCTGTTTACACAGAGCTGAGAGGAGAGGACAGGAGAGGCTGGAAACATGATAATACTTAAATATGTACAATATTTTGAGAAAACTGGTTCTGTTGTTTTATGTAGATTCTTTTGTCATTTTGGGTATTTATTGTGTCACATTACATACATTTTTTGGTAATTTATTGAGTTTTTATTGTCATTTTACATCTTTTTTTGGTCATTTTATGTCGTTATTTGGAAGTTTTGTGTCATTTCATATCTTTTTACACAGGCTGTTTGCACAGAGCAGAGAGGAGAGGACAGGAGAAGCTGGAAACATGTCAATAGTATAATATTGTTGCCAATTCTTGTTTGGCTGCATTGTGTTTTGACAAAACAACATTTTAGAGATTTTCTGCTTCTTTGTTCAACTTTATTTAATTTCCAAGTGTGTTATTGGAAAAAAATCTTGAGCTTTCACATGAACACTAAGATGAAAATCTATCAAATGAATCCGGCCTTGTATATAAGAGTTCCTGCAGGTCCTTGCAGAGCTGCATTGGGAGGACCTGATCAGCTCTGTGACACTGAGGCGGTTTATCAGACGTGTTTGCTAACAGTAAGCTGCGTGGCGGCTGCGGTCTGTTGGACATGTGATGCTGAGCTGTCAGCCTGCAGACAGACAAGATGATTGTTTTCATCTGGCAGACAGATCACAGTGCCCCCTGCTGGCTCACTGGAGATGCTGCAGTGGAGCTGCAGTGGAAAGATTTAAGGAAGGAAAAAACCTGTTAAAAAGACATTTAACAATCGGGATTTCCCATCAGGGATTAATAATCTCCTGAAGTTAAAGCGGTATTTCACCTACATTACAAAAAACACATATTTTGGGTTCATTTCACCTGGTTTCTGAGAATAGAAGTGAAGGAATTTAATTTAGTTTGAGCTACTCAATGGAAAAAATGGTTAGTTTTGCTTTAAAAAACAGACAATACAGTTGTATGTGGGATGTTTGCATGTATGTATCTTAAAGGAAAAATCTTAATTAGACCAATTATATCAGCCAGAAACTAAAAGATTTTAAAATTCCTGTTATTTCCTGTCTGAATCCTGTGTGTTGAACACTTCCATCAGAAGAAAATGAGGAGAGGACAGGAGAGGCTGTTTACACAGAGCAGAGAGGAGAGGACAGGAGAGGCTGAAAACTGAGAAAACTGGTTTGGTTGTTTTATGTAGATTCTTTTGTCATTTCGGGTATTTATTGTGTCATATTACATAATTTTTTGGTAATTTATTGAGTTTTTATTGTCATTTTACATCTTTTTTTGGTCATTTTATGTCGTTATTTGGAAGTTTTGTGTCATTTCATATCTTTTTAAACATGCTGTTTACACAGAGCAGAGAGGAGAGGACAGGAGAGGCTGTTTACACAGAGCTGAGAGGAGAGGACAGGAGAATCTGACTTTAATAGTCTGATATTCCATCAAGATCACAGGAGAGGCTGTTTACACAGAGCAGAGCACTTTATTTAACATTAATTATTTATAATTTCTCCAAAAAATAAACCATTTGCTCTATTAAGATGCTGTAAATAACATTAAATTCTGCTCTCATCACCGCAACAAGAAGACATGACTGACTTGGCTGAGAAAAACTATCACGTGACAAAAATTCTGTGAAACTTTTGAAGCATGTGTAGTGGAAATCAACTTGCATTTTTTTTCATGATATATGGCATTATAATGGCTACTAAAGCTGTTTACTACTTTTTTTGCAGTGAACCTGAGAATTAAATTTAAAATAAGTCTTAAAGTGCTCTGGAAAGTTTTCATGATGTGAATATACCTTAAAAGAGGTCCAGATGATCATGTGACTCAGATCTGGTTCCATCCTAACAGAACGTTTCTGAAGAACCATACTTCCTGTTAATGTGGTTAATAAAGCGTCTGTAGTGGATCCTGCTGTAACTGTGAATCTGTTCTGTGTCTCTGCAGCTGAAGCCTGCTCCTCCCAGTGTGGAGACGGCCTCTCTGGATCTGCTGCCGCTCCCCAGGAGGAGGAGGAGGAGGAGGAGGAGGAGGACCTGGTGATGATCCCGTCCCCCATGGCCAGCCCCCCGCTCCGCTACGCCTCCTGCACCTCCCTCAACTCCACCGCCGACACCGACCCGGACGGCGGGGCGGAGGAAGAGGAGGAGGAGGAGGAGGAGGACACCGAGGAGGAGGAGGAGAGCGGGTTCCTCCGGCTGGACGCCTGCTCCCTGGAGGAGAGCTGGTTCGTGACGCCGCCGCCGTGCTTCACGGGGGGGCGTGGCCTCCAGCCGGTGCTCCTGGAGACCAGCCCCCTGGAGAACCTGCTGATCGAACACCCCAGCATGTCGGTCTACGCCCACCACAGCCCCCCCCGGCTGACCCTTGACCCCCGGCCCCGCTCCCTCGACCTGGAGCTGGAGCTGGAGCTGGGCCTCCTGCCGGGGAGCGCCGCGCCCTCCGCCGGCAAGGAGAAGGGCCGCCGCACGCTGGACGGGCCTCGCCACAGGTACAGAATGGGCGTTTTATTCAGGTTTTTATGAGAGATTCACTGTTTTTAAGGAAGCTGTCTCCCTTATGGTGTCTTTATTCCTCCTGTAAAGATGTCTTTGGGTCTTTTTGAGACATTTTAAGTGGAAAATGTTACATTAAGGTACTTATTATACCGCTAATGCATTTCCTGAATAACTTCTGCAGATAATAATTGACTTTGAATGATTAATTAATAAGCTTTAAGGGGGTCATCTTTGGACTTTCCATAATATGGTGTTTTCCCGCTATTTTTGGACAAAATATACTACCACATGTATTCACAGTATAATTGGGCAATTTTAAGCCTTTTTAGGCATTTTCAAAATTTGACCATTTTTGACAAAAATCGACGTGCTATAGTATGACTTTTTTTCTTTTTCTTTCTCAAAATATGGTGGTTTTTTTGTTGCTATTTCTGTAAAAGCCCCCCTACTACATGTATCAACAGACTATAATAAGACCATTTTGAGTATTGGGGCATTTACATTTTTTATGACTTTTTAACGAAAAATATCAACATGCTATAGTATGACTTTTTTATATCAAATTTTGGAAATCTCATATCACTGCCTTTTCTGTCATTTTTGGACATATTATACTCTCATTTTATACTTTCTACTACATGTATCTACAGAGTGTAATTGGGCCATTTTTAGCATTTCTAGTCATTTCAAAATTTGACCATTTTTGACAATAAATGACATATTATAGTATAACTTTTTAGTTTTTATCCAAATTTTGGACGTCCTAGTTTATGGTGTTTTTCTGTAATTTCTGGCCATATTATGCTCTAATATGTATCAACAGACTAAAATTTGCCCATTTCAAGCATTTTTAGCCATGTTAAAATTTGACAATTTTTGACCAAAAATCGTCATGTTTAGCACCAAACATGTTCCCAGTGATCCGTCTAACCGCCCTCTCTCCTCGTGTCTGTGTCGCCCACTGCAGGCCGGAGGTGGCGGTCGTCCAGCGCCGCTCCAGCCTCCACTCGGCCTGCTACGCCGCGGCGCTCTCCGCCCGCGCCGGCCTCCTGCAGCAGCGCGCGGGTGGCGGCGGCGCCCAGCGCGCCCAGCCGCTGTCCCGTAACGCCCTGCGCCGCATCAACCTGCTGCGCCCGCCCAAGGCCAGCAGCACCGTGCACCTGCACCAGCCCAGCCAGAGACACCTCAACTTCTGAGGCGTCCATCATCATCATCATCATCCTCCTCCTCCATCCGACCCTGGCCGCCTCCAGAAACCAACACCAGCAACAAGTCGCCAGCCAGCAGTGACACCGATCCATCCGACGGTGAAACAGGGAAAGTGGCTGGTGGCTTTTATTATTTTATCCTCTCAGGTGGCCAGTTGGGGAGAAGTTTCTCCTCTTCCTCTTCCTCCTTTCCCATCCATCCATCCATCCATCCATCCATCCGTCCATCCTTCATTTACTGAGAAAAGAAAAGGTCATCATGAGTCCCCAACCCCCCATCCACTGGACCAGTTTGTGTCCAATCAAACCTTCTCTCTCTCTTTTCTTCTTCTTCTTCTTCTTCTTCTTCTTCTTCTTCTTCTTTATGGACAACTTAATGTGTAGAATCAATGCTGTAGGTCACTTTACTCGGCGGCAGGTTCACAGCGGTGCAGGATGTCCTGGTGATGTCACAGTTGTTGTGCTTTTTCTGGTGGCAACACTTATTTTTTTTGTGCAACGTGACAATAGGACACATTCGGGAATATTTCATATCCCGAATCAGGTTTAATCAGTGCAGGAGAGCTGTGAGAGCTGCACAAACAAAAAAAGTTTCCGGCAGTGACGAGAGAGTTCTGAAACGATGAGCTTTAAAGGAAAAATCCCCTCAGATTAACTGGCAAATTCCTACATTTCCCAGAATGCTGTTTTGACGTCCACCACAAGAAAACAAGTCAATTAAAGGGACGTTCGTCTAAAATGACCAGTTAAAGTCATCAAGGGCTCATTATGAGACTCACAGTTGTTTGATAAACTGTGTGAGACAAGATTGTCCTGTTGCATTATGGGAAATGTAGGCTCCTTTTTGTGGTCTTGGCTGCAATATCGGCCGCTTTGTCTTCATTTGTCTGATGTCAGTCCTTTCTTTTAGTACCGGTTTAAATATAAAATATTCAAATCTTTTAACTGCAACAGTTTACAACAAGACATTTACTCCACATCCATTTAAATGTAAAGGTTTTGTAAAGTTCTGAAACTAAGAGCTTTAAAGGAAAAATCCCCTCAAATGAGTTCCTACATTTCCCAGAATGCTTTTTTGACTTCCACCACAAGAAAACAAGTCAATTAAAGGGACGTTCATCTAAAATGACCACTTAAAGTCATCAAGGGCTCGCTATGAGACTCACAGTTGTTTGATTGAGGCTCTAGTGAAAAGAGTATGTCCAGGTGCATTGTGGGAAATGTAGGCTCCTTTTTTGGAGTTTGACGTGACTGAAACTTCAGGATATCTGGCGGCCGATTTGTCTTCACCTGTCTGATGTCGGTCCTTTCTTTTTGTACCTGTTTGAATATAAAGATTCAAAGCTTTTAGCAGAAACAAGACATTTACTCCACATCCATTTACATGTAAAGGTTTTGTAACGTGGCGTGAAAATGCCACTTTCACAGAGTTTCTCTGTGAAACTGGAGGGTGTAGAGACTGGAAACTGAGAGAGTTTCATGAGTCAAACCCTTCCTGTCCTGTAGCTGCTGCTTATTTCTGCTTCTGTGGGTTTAGACGTTCATTTCTAGTTGCTTTCAATCCCTAATTCTGAAGGAATTCACCTTGTGATGTAGGGCTGGGCAATATATCGGTATAACGAGTTATACCCATGTATTCTAGAAAGAGATATGTAGTTGGGACATACCGATATATAATATCTTTTGATTTTTCCTGAACTTATGACCGCTTTTTGTTGCAGCCATTTGCTCTTTCGGATTGCATAAAGAGCAACATGACGTTGTTTCCAAATCGCTTCAAAAGGTGGAAGGTTTAGAACCTGATAAGGTCTTTAAATAAAACAGGTTGGTGATAATTACTGGTGGCGTTGAGTTAAAACCAAACACTTTGCACATTTTGTTTAAAATACCAATATACTGTCTATCTTATATCACCATTTGGCCCTAAAAAATACTGGGATATGAGTTTTCATCCATATCGCCCAGCCCTATCATGACTTCATGATGTCCTTGTTGAGTTTTGATGGGATTTTCCTTCCTTGCAGTGTTTGAACAAAAGGTGTAAGGTTTTGAACACATTTTAGCTTTAAAATGGTTTTAAAATACCATTATATATCGCCTTTCGGCCTAAAAATACCGGAATATGACTTTTCGTCCATATCGCCCAGCCCTATTATGACTATCCTTGTGTTGCTGGATATCCTTGAGTTTTGATTGGATTTTTCATTAATTTTTATGACAGATTCAGTGTTTTTAAGAAAGCAGTGATTCTTTAAGATACTAGAGTTCTGGTACCCAACCTGGACCCAACCGGTCCCAACACAGTGTTGGTGTTAAGTATAAAACTTTGGGCTTGGGTTGAGTTAAAGATGTCTTTGGGTCTTTTTGAGACATTTTAACTGGGAAAAGTTAATATATATATAGTAAATATATATATATAGTATATCGCCCAGCCCTATTGTGACGTAATTTTGTGTTGCTGGATGTCCATGTTGAGTTTTGATGGGATTTTTCCTTCTTTTTGTGTTTAAACTCTCTAAAGTCTCGTCGTTTTTAAAAACTGGTCCTGCGCCGCCGGCCGAACCTGCCTCTGACTCTGTAATTCAGTACTTTTCACAATATTTTTTTTTTGTTTGAAAACAAGAAAGAAAAAAAAACAGAAAAGAAAAAAAAAGACGGTAAAAATTACTGGGTTAAATATCACTAAATGCCTTGTTTTAACGGTAGCTTTGAGATGAATAGAAATGTAAGAGAAAAAAACAAAAATGTATTTAAAGGAAAAAAAAACTTCCAAAATATTTTTTTTTAAAAAGAAAAAAACAGATTACATATCAGTATGAAGTTGGTATATCTGGTTGTGTGCTGACGTTGTGTTGCATGGTTGTAGAGTTGTGTTGTTGGAAAACTAGAAAATGGAAAAAGAATTTTTTTTATTATTATTATTATTATTATTTGTTTGTTCTTAAATGAATCTGCAGTCTACTTCTCAGGGTCACAACCAATCACCTTTACTCTTTAGGAAAAATGCAGATTTACTTGACGTGTGCTCGGACTTTTTCCAGCTCTGTCCCGGCGAGCTTTCCCTCGTGAAAATGTTTGTGAGAAAAACTTTTATCTTCTTGGTCCCAGGACTGTGAAAAAAAAAAAGACTGTTGGAAATCCATCAAAATGGAGAGAAACTGTTGGGCTTTTTTTCAGCGATGTTTATATTTGACCTAATCATGTATGACTTTATGCTTTTTAACTGTTTTTTTTCCATGTTAACTTAGTTACATTTTGTTCAAATATTTAAACCAAAAAAGTAGCAATGATCTTTTAACCTTTCACTAGTTTATAATACTGATTTTTTTGGGTTGTTTTTGTTGTTTAACTTTGACATGTTTGTTAAGAAGCGCTCGGCGTCGGAGCTCTGAAGCAGCAGACTGCTTTATAATGTTTGATGCGTCTGCTGCTGGTGGGAGAGACGAGCCCGAGCCGAGACGCCACGATGTCCGTCACAGAGACACCGAGACACATTTCTGTCAGGAACAACATCAACATGAACTGTCGGGACTTAGGAAAATAAAAGCATGCAGAGTGAGTAAAAAAAAACAGACGAAAAGACAAAATTATCACCGTTTAAAGCCTAAATAATCAGATCCTCATTCCAAGAAATGAACATGGGATCATCAATACCAGAAATTAAAGATATTGTGATACATTTCAGGATTATTTCTACGACATTCAAACAATTTTTAGCTGGATTGGATATCCGTTATTAAATATTTACCGTTATATATATATATATATATATTTATATATATAAAGTAGAGCTTCGTCTGCGTAAGATATGATCTCATTTTCACATTTACAGTCATGGAAAAAATGAATAGACCACCCTTGTTTTCTTCAATTTCTTGTTCATTTTAATGCCTGGTTCAACTAAAGGTTCATTTGTTTGGACAAATATAATGGTAACAACAAAAATAGCTCATAAGAGTTTAATTTTAGAGCTGATATCTCGACATTTGACATGGTTTTCTTCAGAATGATTTTGGTTATTATCCAGAAAACCATGGAAAATCTTCCAGCTGTGCTCATGCTCAGGTGTTTTAATGATCAATCAGCCTTTCAACACTATAAACGTGGATTAACACAATGTGCCACTGGAACACAGGACAATATATAATAGATATTTCATAAGAAAATCAGCCGTTTCCAGCTTTTATAGTCATTTACCGTTTCTCTACACTGTATGTCTGTTATTTTCGTTTTTAAAAAATTCTGCTTTTCTTTCAAAAACATGGACATTTTGAAGTGCCCCTTAACTTTTGAGCGGTAAAATCCATAAAATCTGACCTTTTTATCTCGTGATTTTGACCTGTGTCAAACTACAGTTTTTACTTACTAATTCATCATTCAAATTTGAACTAATGCAGCCAATTTTTCAGCAAAAAAAAAGTCTTAATTTTGAGTTATTGAGGCAGATTACCTCTTTAACTTTGACTCACTGTGAGAACTTTTGGATGATTCCTGACTTCATCATGTTTGCTTGTGTTCCTGACAGAAGTGGAGACTTCCACAGAGAATCTTAACTCTTTCTGATGATCTCAAAACGTGCGAAAAAGGCCAAAAAGAGCTTCACGTTTTGTTGATTTATCCGAGAATAAAGAATTGAACCTCAGTGACTTTAAACACACACAGTAACAGTGAATGACTGAAATAGGTTTAAGTCGTTGTAGAGGTTCAGGGAGCGGAGAGCAGTATAAACACAGAGGGGAAAAAAATAGATTTTACCGCTCAGTGAAGATTTGTGATGGATGTTTTTTTTACACCTGACGTCAGTTTGTCTCTGTGATGTTTGTTGACGCGACGTTAGCATTATTAATTAAGAAAAGCACTAACAAACGTTTGTTAGGCGTCTGTACGGTTGGCTGTAAATAATCCTGTAGTTGAGTGATTCTCTCTGGTGTATTTAAGCTTTTATCTGATTTGTAGAATCTCGCTCTCTCACTCTCGCGCTCTCTCTCGCGCTCTCTCTCGCAATCTCACTCGAGCTCTCACTCTGTCTCTCTCACTCTCTTGCGATCTCACTCGCTCTCTCTCTCTCACACTAATTCTTTCACTCGCGCTCTCATTCGAGCGCTCTCACTCTGTCTCTCTCTCTCGAGCTCTCACTCTGTCTCTCTCACTCTCTTGCGATCTCACTCACTCTCTCTCTCACACTAATTCTTTCACTCGCGCTCTCATTCGAGCGCTCTCACTCTGTCTCTCTCTATCTCGAGCTCTCACTCTGTCTCTCTCACTCTCTTGCGATCTCACTCGCTCTCTCTCTCTCACACTAATTCTTTCACTCGCGCTCCCATTCGAGCGCTCTCACTCTGTCTCTCTCTCTGCTATCGAGCTTTGCAATCACGGACGATGTTATTGTGTTGTTTTTTTTAAAAAGGCGAACTTAAAGACAGAAGGGATGGGACAGTGATGATCTGTCTCCTCCTGCTGTCAGGAGCCTTTTGTTTCTTTTTATTCTTCTTCTTATTTTTCATATTTAGTTCTCAGTTCATCTCTCCATCATCAGACTAACAGGGATTTGTAATGTTTTTGTTCAATGCCTTGAAATTTGTGGATCTCGTGCCTTCCAGGTTAAAATGTTGTAATGACAATGCATCAATGAAGAACTTGAACTCCCTTTATTTTTGTTTGTTTTACGTCCCGAGTGGACGTAATGACTAAAAAACACACAAACGGACATCAGAAACCAACTATGCACCACTCGGAGGAGGCGTGTCGCCCACTCACACACCCAGCTTTTTATAATGACTCAACAAACCAGACAGAATGATGTAGCAAAACCTCTTTTCTCCTTGTTTTATTTTTAAAAAAAATATGTGTGTGAAGAATATTTGTGGCATTTTTATTTTTCACCAAGTGTTAGACATTTATTTGCTTTATTTTTTTGTTTGTGTAGTTTACTGGAATAATACAGCACTTTGCCAAAAAGGAAAAAAAAGGTGTAGGAATTTTAGGGTTAACTTTTTATTTATCAACATAACTGGTCTCCATCTTTGTATTTTGGTTGTATGACAGATCAATTCACTCTGTTCTGATGTTAAAAAAAAGAAGAGAAAAGCTAATTGAAAAGTGGGGTCATCTGTTTTCGAACTGTAATAGTTAATACATGTGATCTCTCATTAGCCTATAATAAATGTTTTCATACGCAAAGCTCTGGTCTCTGTTTGTTCTTGTCTCCGTCTGCAGCGATTCAATGAGAATAGTGGAAATCAGCATCATTGGTGAAAGAAACTTAGCATCAAAATGTGGGAATTAAACTTGTTGATTTGTTGTGATTGTCTGCTCCACAACATTGAAAATCAGGATTTGCCCTCAATGATTTTTTGAAATAAAAAAAAGTTAAATAAGTACATCAAAATTGTTCTTATTACAGCTAAATGTAACTTTTACTAGTTAACTTGTGCCACTGGAAAGTGTTTATGTATAGTTCCACTGTCTTATTAAATATAAGAAGTTGTTTAAGGTCAGATCAGTCCTCTAAACCATCATCTAACTACAAAAATGTATCTGCTACTGGTGTCCAAATAGCTCAAAAAACGTCGGAGTTGAAGGCAAAAGAGTTTGAACCTGAGCCGGTTCTGGTTGTGAAAACAGAGCTCTAGTTTTAATAATCCTAATTTTCCTACTGTCTGGTGAATCTCCATCTGTTTTTCCAAAAACGATCAATACTGGAGTCTGAAGATTCTCCTTTGAACCAGTTCAGGGTTTTGGCCAGTTTGAAATCTGGAACCTGGAGTCCCTTGTCGAGCTGCTCCTGACAAAAATATTGTTTAATACCTTCAGGGTTTCATGTTATTGCACACTTTTTTAGGCTTGTGTTATTACAGTAAGTATTGCAGAGTAAATGTACTTAGTTACATGTCACCACTGGTATTGTAAAACACAAACCAGGACGGAGAGATTCAATAGATCTTTTGCTCCTACAGCCATCAGATTGTCTAATTCTTCAAGAGTTAAAAGACGAACTGAGTTTCTAGGTGATAAATAAAGTAATTTTGATTTAATTAAATAAACTAGTTACAGTTACAGTTAATTGTAATGAGAACAATTTCGAGGTACTTTTTTTTAAACCTTTATTTAGTATTGATAATGCATTTTGTGGTTTGATGGAGGAAGAGAACAAGTGGAGAAGTGTTTGTTTAATGCACATTTATTCCATCTGATGTCAGACTCATCTCTGCCATGCTGACAGAAGAAAAATCAATTGTGACAAAGACTGTACACTTATATATGGTTGCCATGGCACAGTGCCAGCTATTTTGTAACATTGCAGGTTGCTGAACATTGTACGTACACTACCGGTCAAAAGTTTTAGAACACCCCAATTTTTCCAGTTTTTTATTGAAATTCAAGCAGTTCAAGTCAAATGAACAGCTTGAAAGGGTCCAAAGGTAAGTGGTGAACTGCCAGAGGTAAATAAAAAAAGGTAAGCTTAACCAAAACTGAAAAATAATGTACATTTCAGAATTATACAAGTAGGCCTTTTTCAGGGAACAAGAAATGGGTTAACAACTTAACTCTATGGAGTCTTGGGCTACTTTGTCCATTTTTGAATTCTTTTCATGTCTTTGTAAGTCATTTTGTGTCTTTATTTGGTCATTTTGTGTTTTTTTTTTTAGTCCTTTAGTCCAATATAAAATGTGATTTTGAATCTTTTTTTTTTACTTCCAAAACACTATCATGCTCAATAAAGAATTTTAAATGTTGCAAATGTGCATTAATTTCAGAGTACACTGAGACATTAAACTGCATCATTTTCAATTAAATTCTGGAAAAGTTGGTGTGTTCTAAAACTTTTGACCAGTAGTGTAAATAGTCAACGTGTCATACAGATGAAACATATATATGTCAGGTGTAGTCAAACAGGTCAGACTGACCACAGCTAATATGGTCAGAGTGTCATAGGTGAATGAAGTGGTCAGTGCGTGTTCAGCATATCAATATCTTACACAAATGTACAGTAGACACAAAGTCTGTTCCTCAAAATACACACATACCTAAGTATGAGTTTACACTGAGCTTATGAATACATGCTGTGCAGAATTACTAAGAAATGCATCAGGGCTGCAACTACCGATTATTTTCATTATCGATTAATCTGTCGATTATTTAAACGATTAATCGATTAGTTGTTTGGTCAATAAAATGTATAAAAATATCAATCAGTGTTTCCCAAACCACAAGATGACGTCCTCAAATCTCTTGTTTTGTCCACAAACCAAAGAGATATTCAGTTTATTGTCCTAAAGGAACAAAGAAACCAGAAATATTCACATTGAAGAAGCTGAAATCAGAGAATTTGGACTTATTGTCGTGAAAAAAACTGCTCAAACCAATTATTGGATTATCAAAATAGTTGAAGATTAATTTAATAGTAATAATAGTAATATTATTGTTTGATTAATCGAGTAATTGTTACCTCTCAAATGCATACTAACAAATATTATATATATGTATATATATATATACACACACACACACACACACACATATGTATAATATATATATAATATATTATACATATATACATACATATACATATGTATATTTATATTTCATATGTATATACATATTTATATATACATATATATATATATATATATATATACATATATATATATATATATATATATATATATATATATATATATATATATATATATATAGTAGTATAAATGTAGTATAAAATATTACAAGTATCACAAATTACATTTCCCATAGAAATGGCAACAAAGTCCCAGTTAATAACATATAAACAGCCACATGTCAGATCAGTGTTCCTCCATCAGCTGTTTGACAGCAGCACCACGTGGTCTCTCTGTTTACATTCTGCAGCGGGAGCACGCGCTCACAGCTGCTCGCTCTCTCATTGGCCTGACGTCACGTAGACCACGCTTCCGGGGGCGGGGCTGTCACGCGGAAGCTTGTTCTGTGCCGCGAAAAAGAAGCTGAATAACTCCTCAAAGTGCGAATATCGCCGCAAGTTTCCGTTAAAACGTGACAACGGAGCTCCCACGGAGCCGGTAGACTTTAACCGGAACGACCGGAAAGCCGTTAAACTTCACAAAAACCTTCCCGCGGCGCGCTGTCCGTGAGAAACCAACGGAGGCTCCGGAGAAACTCGGTAAAAACAACGATTAGCGGCGTTTAAACGCTTCTAAAAGAGCCGCGAGGAGTAAACAAACCGGCGTTTAACGGTTTTTGACACTTCGGGGATGTTCGCGTGTTAGAATCTGCGCCGAGGTTTGAACATTTAGCGCGTTTCTGTGAACCGGGAACGCGCATGCGCAGTGCGGCGCGGCAGGCGGATATAAGGATTGGCGCCGGCGCCACAGCTGATGCATTCATTCACTGACCACCGAGGAGGTAAGACCCCCGAAAACCCCGAGACCCGAGCCGGAGGGCACATTTAACCTCATTTATCTACTTTATTAACATTTTATTACCTCTGATGTCACTTTAGAGCTCACATGAAGAGTTTCTACCTTAAATTTGTACTTTTTTCGGTGTAGTTTGGTGCTTGGCGACTTTTAAATCAGGACAAGGAGGGAAACTGCAACCACGTCTCAGCTCTGGAGTTATATTTAAAGATATATCCTGTGCTACTTTCAGCTAGCATGACTTGTTTAACTATTGCATGTTTCTCCAGAGGAGTTTAGAGATAAATGTAGGTTTTAAGTGTTGTTTAGTTGTACAAACACAGAGACTGCTTTAAAAAATGGTCATTTTTAGATCAGATCTGTCTTTCTGATGCCTGTCGTCCCATATAAAGCAAATGTTAAGATGTCTGCATGTAAAAGCAGCTTTCAGCAGTAATTCGTCATATCTGAGCTGGCTGGTTATTGTTGACCTAGTTAGCAGTCACCCGGCTAAGTTTGCTAATTACTGTAGCTCCCCCCAGCACAACCTAGCCTCGTTGTGGGCGACTTTAATGGCGCTTAGTGGACTTTTTTAAAGGTTTGTGTTGATATAATGTGCTTGTTGAGAGTTTATTCTAGTAGCTGAGATTAGTTTAGAGCCGATCTGGTTGGTATTTGGGGGTCATTTTGGCTGGTTCCCCCCTTCAGGACTTGGAGCAGCTTCAAGCGGAGGCTGGGCTCAAATCCTCCCGCTTTTGAGCTTCGGAAATTGGCGCGTCTTTGAGTTTCAACTCTGAAATAAAGTGCTTTTAAACGCGTTTTTGAGCATTAAACTTGCCACACTGTCGCCTGAGATGTTTGTTTAGTGGCTGCAGGTGTTAAAGTTTGGTTCGATTGCAGCATTTTTGAGCTTTTTTTGTTTGAAATCGAGGGAGATGGCAGCCCCCCTCCCTTTCACCACACTAGCTTCACAGAGCTCTGCTGGCTAGTCTGGCTCTTTATTACCTCATTATAGTCTCTGATTAACCTGTTTTTAATATGTTATTATGCTCATCATGATCCTCACATGTGGGGCTTCAGGCTCCTGAGTCCACATTGATGTTTTTGGAGCCTTTTTGCCTCCATTTCCTGCAGCTAAGCTGTTCTAGAAGCTAGCTGACACCAGGTTCAACCTGTAAAATGTGTCCTGCAGCATGTTGGGCCCCTGAGGTCTCCAGGACCTTATGTTTCTCCTCCAGGACTTTCCAGGAGCCAGTTAGACTCTTTATATTAATATTGAAGTCGTTTTTCTTGGTCCTGGCCTGTTACAAGCTTATAAAGCCTCATAGGAGCAGCTCAGCAGTGACCTCAACATGGTGATTATTGGCTCCCCAACATGGCCTCAGGACCCTCAGACATTATGAAATGAGTCCAGGAGATCTGGGATAATTTGATTAAATACATCTATTACATGCTTATTCCATGTGCCTTTATATGTGCATTTAAATCTCATATATTCTCTTTTTCCCCTCTGTAGCGGAGCCATAAATCCAGTCATAATGTCCAGACGCAGGTAAGCAGCTTTAACTACAGTTGGACTATCTGGAATTAACACATAATAACTGCATTTTTATTCAAGATATCTATAACATCATTATTAATGTTGACTAGAGTTCCCTTTGCCATTCATGTGTGTGGTGACTTAATGTTGAATTATTCAGTTTAAGTTGCGTATTTCTTCACATAACTCCAGTTTGAGATATCTGAAACATCATAATGACTTAAGATATCTAGAATAGACAATGTAGATATATTGGGCTATGAACCTTGAATTAAGTTGCAAATATAGTCATAATTCAGATTCACATCACGAATATCTGCAACTGAATTGTAAAAAAAAAAAATGTAAAAAGCTGATATCTAGACATTTTCCATGGTTTGCTTGACAATGATTTTGGTTATTATCTATAAAACCATGTTAAATGTCCAGATATCAGCACTTAAATTAAACTCTTATGAGCTATTTTTGTAGTTATGATTACATTTGTCCAAACAAATGCAAAACAAAGGTGATCTAATTATTTTTTCTATGACTGTACATGTAAAAATGAGATCATACTTGGAATAATAACCTTTGATCACTAACTAAACTAAATGATTTCACTAAATTTTTATAATATTCAGTCGTGTTAAAACCCTTTAACTGTGACCTGACACTTGTAGGATTAGAGGAACTTTAGAACATCAACAGACACGACTGTTAAATAATGATATCAGAAGTCAGACTGTATATACAAATAGATTTAGTATAAAATGATAGAACTGGATGGAACCCTCTTATATCTTCTATTTGCAACATTTAAAAATCTTTATTGAGCATGATAGTGTTGTGAAAGTAAAAAATGGATTCAAAATCACATTTTATGTTGGACTGAAAGACTAAAAAAGACACAAAATGAGCAAAAAAGACACAAAATTACTAAAAAAAAAAGACCCAGACTAGATAAAGTGGTGAATAAAACAGTCCGTCTTGACTCCTGCGGGTCCGGTTTGACTCGACTGTTTTCCTCATTTCGTGTCTGAACTCGTTCTTTGTTTTTTGTCTCAGCGGTCGCATCACTCTGCAGGCGAGAGATTCAAACACACTGGAGCCCACCGCCAGAGTCCCTCTGAAGAGAAGGAAATCAGAGGTATTAATACTTATGTTTTTATTTCCACAGTATTTTATATACAGCTGCATCTCAATATTTTAAAATATGATAAAGTCAATTTCCAGTAGTTCAAGTCAAACAGCCCCAACCAAGTATTGAGGCCAACATTTCCATGTTAAACATACTTTTTAATATTTGTCTTTTGTAATATTACATTTTTTAAACACTGAATTCTAGGTCTTCATTAAATGTAAACCATCATCATTATAATTAGAAATTATTATTATTATTACAGCTCTTGTTATATTTTGGTCAACAACCTGATACATTTCTGCCTTTTCAAACAACATCAAGAGATAAAATCCAGACAGCTGAGTCTTAAAAAAATAGAAGACCTGAAAAAGAATTGGGGTTTCTTCTACTTTTAACCCTCTGAACCCCAACAAGCCTTTTCAGGCCTTTTATGTCACTGCTAAATGACCCAAAAATATGTAAAATGGCCTATTAAAGCTACAAAAATGACCAAAGATGCACAGAATGATCACACAACCACTTAAATTAAATAAATTAAGACATGAAATGTTTAATTCTGTTTGTATTGGATCTATATCCGGGGTCTCAAACCTGGGGACCGCTGGAGGCAGTGTCAATATGACCAAAAAAATACACAAAATTACTAAAATAAGACACAAAATGACAAAAAAAGGACACAAAATGACCCAAAAAAATAAAAAAATTACCAAAAAAATACACATTTAATAAAAAAATACCACTAAATTACTTTAAAAAAGGCACAAAATGACTGATTGATACACACAATTACTATAAAACACACAATTACAAAAAAAAGTAAATCTTATTTCCACTTTTTGAATTGGATTACTGCCATAAATAAACGTTTCTATCATATTCTAATGTATTGAGATGCAGCTGTAGATGTGAAGCTCTTTAATAGATTATTTGTTACTGACTCTCCTCTTTATTTTTAAATCTTCAGCCCTCCAAGAAAAAGCTCCAACCTGCTGCCAAGAAACAGAACTATGAGATCCAGGTTAGTGTGTCTCCGTGTCACCAATTGTGTGTTTGTGACTGATAAGAGTTTAGGTGTGTGTGTGTGTGTGTGTTATCAGTGTCTCCTCCCTTCTAGTGCAGCCCGTTAGCCCTGTTAGAAACTCCTCATTTTATTATTAATGTGCATTATTTTCACCATGTAACTGTCAGTAAAACCTTTCCGACCTTATTCCTCCAGCTGTAGTTTCCCAAACTGAAAGCATCCATTTATTCATATCAACAGTTCATACGGATGCTTGAAATCCTTGAAAATGCTTGAATTTTAATGTTGTATTTTCAAGGTTTGAAAAGTGGTTGGATTTTGGATAAAGTGCTTGAAATTCTTCTTCTAGATACTCATCTAAAACATGCAACTTACAACTGCTGTAAGGTCCTGGAAAAGCTTGAAAATGGACCTGGAAAGTCCTTGAAAAATGCTTGAATTTGACCACTCAAAGTATAAAATCACCTCATATTTGTAGATATCTTTGTTTATTTTATGCTTTTTGGCTCCATATTATACCCACACATTAAACAAAGCACCAAACATTAAATAATTATGTTATATTTACCTTGATATAGAGCAGTTAGTCAGGTTAAAGGTGTAGGTGCAGTTCCGTCTTTTCACCACTAGGTGTCACCAGCTCACCTGACTTAAGTTTACAGCAGCAAGAAACTCATGTAACCCTCTGAACACCAATGAGATGTTTTAGGGTGTTTTTTTTTTTTTTACATTCTCTTCTGTCCTTGTATTTAGCTGCAATAAATAAAATCTCTATAAATCTCTAAGTCCTGCAGCTCTTTGTGCAGAATCACACGGTTAGAATGACAGAAATCAGAAACAAAGAAATGCAAGTTGAATTTCTCTGAGAAATTTTTTTTTTTTTTAAATTGTAATAAATCAGAATTTATATATAAACACTTCTCCAAGTGCCCACAAGTGTCTAAAAAACAACAATGCAATATCACCAAGACGTAACATCGGCAAAAAAGATACAAAATGAAGAGAAAAATATGTAAATTGTAATGATAAATAAATAAGAAAAATGATGCTTGAAGTATACTGTAAATAAGCATTTTTCTGAATTTTGAGAGACAAATTTGACACTTTTTTTAGAGAATTGAGTCTTTTTCCAGTCAAATATTGAAATTTAAGCTCATATCTTACCATCAAAAGTTTAAATTTTCACCATAAATTGTTATTTAATCTCCACAACTGCATGTAAACTAAATATTTCTAGTTAAAATGAAACCAAACTCTTGCTGATTGTGGTGCATGGTGTGTTTGTGTGTGTAGAAGTGTTGGTCTGAGGACGGAGCGAGCCCCTGCGTCCTCATCGAGACGCCTCACAAAGAGCTGCAGCCTGCAGACCCGTCCAGCTTCAAGCAGCAGTTCATCTTCAAGAACGTCTTCATCAAGGCCTCGCCCATCCCCCGCCTCAGGTAACACACACACACACACACACATGTCTTTGTGTAGTTGTGAGGACCACCACTTCCCCTAGCCCAACACACACATTTCAGGGTTTACCATCTCTGTTAGGACCGTCCCTGAAATTCATACAGATGATTAATTAAGGCCTTTAGAGGCTATCCTAGCATTTTCTTTGTGAGGACTGGAAAAAATGTCCTCACAATGTTGGTATTCTGCCATGGGTTGGTCCTCACAACTATATGAAGACAGACACACACACACTGAGTGTCTCCGCCCGACGCTCCATTTAAAGCCTCGTTCACAGAGCTTTCTTCTTTAGTCGACACGTTGAAAATGAGCTGTGAACTGAGACAGTTTCAGTCTTTTATCAAAGTTTCAATATCATTTTAACTTAATCAGCTTCACTACCTGATAGGTTTTCACGTTTTGTTAATCTGCTTTGGTGTTTGGTGCAAAAGTTAAACATGCTAGAGCAGAAAAATATACTATTTAAAGTGAAAGTAAAACCAGAAAGAGGAACTAGAAGTAGCTTCAAGTCTTGTTATGTTTTGATCAACAACTTGATACATTTCCGCCTTTTCAAACCACATCAAGAGACAAAATCCAGACTGCTGAGTAAGTTTTAAATAAACCAGGACGATAAAAAAAATTTGAGGTTTCTTCTCCTTTTAACCCTCTGAACCTCAACAAGCCTTTTCAAGATGTTTTTTTTTTACTCACTGTGGCCTTGTATTTCACTGCAAATTACCAAAAAACATATTTAAAATTACCAATAAAAGCTACAAAAATGACCAAAGAGACACAAAATTACCACATAACAAAATAAAATGACCAAAAAACTACTTTAAAAGACAAAAAATTTCCAAATAACGACATAAAATGAGCAAATAACTACGTACAGTGCCCAATAATTCAAGAAAAGATGTAAAATGACAATTAAAAACCCACAATTACTAAAAAAAAAAAAAAAAAAAAAGAGATAAAATTACCAATAAATACAGAAAATTACCCACAGTAACTCACGGTTACCAAATAACGACACAAAATGACCGAAAAAAGCTGTAAAATGACAATAAAAACCCACAATTACCGTAAAAAAACTACTTAATATGACACAAAATGACAAAAGTTTTCATATACACATATTCTACATATTCTCTGTTTCAAGCCTCTCCTGTCCTCTCCTCTCGGGTCTGTGTAAACAGATTTTCAGTGAATATTTGTCACAAATGTTTTTAACAGGACCTAGATTCATATAAAGTGATTTTAAGCTTCGTTTTGGTCACTTTTTCTAATGGAAACATCCGTAACCGTTTGATACATTCAAGGACCATCGGAAAGGTCAAATTTCAACGATAAAGCCTGTTTTTACAGCTTCTCTCTCTCTCTGTCTCCTCCAGTTGGGCGAGCTCAGACGACGTGTGGATCAAAATGCTGAACAAGGAGCTGAAGTACGTCCACGACAAGAGTTACCTGCAGAGACACCCCAAGCTGCAGCCCAAGATGAGGGCCATCCTGCTGGACTGGCTCTTCGAGGTGAGGACCCAAACTAGATCAGCTGCACATATTTAACCCTCTGAACCCAGAGCAGCTTCACAGCGTTTTAATAACAATATAGAAGTCCAAATGTGTTAAATGCAGAGGTGGAGAATCTCCTCTTTATTGGACTAATAAGGGAATCTCTTAATCAACTCTGTTCAAATGTCTGTTGTGCAGAACACCAGTTCTATAGACGACAAATTACCCTAGAGCACTTGATTTGATCATTTTATTTTGCAAAAATTCCAAGTGATCAAGTGTTACAAATATATGCGTACATATTTAAGTAATTTCATTTTTGCAACCTCTGCTCTACCCCACATAATGACTAAAAAAATACATAAATGACTGAAAAAATATTTAAAAAACCCCCAAATAACAAACTTAAAGACACACAATCGGCAAAAGACTGCATTACTGAATTTCCCCTTGTGGATAAAGTAATTTTGAATTAAATGACAAGTTGTTACATGGTGTTATTTTTGTATTTTACTGCAAAATGACCCAAAAAAATGCATACATTGTGAAGTGATCAGCTGGTTGCTAACTGTGTGTGTGTGTGTGTAGGTGTGTGAGGTGTACTCGCTCCACCGGCAGACCGCCTACCTCGCTCAGGATTTCTTCGACCGCTTCATGCTGACTCAGGAGAACGTCAACAAGGATTACCTGCAGCTCATCGGGATCACAGCGCTCTTCATCGCCTCCAAGATAGAGGTCAGCTCCTCCTCCTCTTCCTCACACACAATTTTACAACTAAAATAAATGTGCAAAAGGTTTAAAAAAGGTGCAAAAAAACTGTCCGCGGTAAAATGACTGATGCATCTGCAGTTTTTTACCCCAGTGAAGAAATAAAACTAAGAAATGAAGTAAAAGCTCCATCATCTAGAAGGTTGAGCTCCAGCTGCCCCGTTAGTTTTCTGGTTCTTGTGTTGACTAACGTTGTTTTCTCTCCTCTGCAGGAAATCTACCCTCCAAAGATCTTAGACTTCGCCTACGTGACGGACGGAGCCTGTGATGTTTGGGACATCCAGCGCACAGAGCTGCACATCCTCAAGGTACGGCTCAAACACACACACAATGTTTCTGAATGAAACATAAAAAAGACTAACTTTGCAACGTTATTTCTACAACGTCACGATATCCTGACTCACATAATTTCACGTCTTTTTGGTCATTTCGTGTAATTTTTAGTCCTTTTTTCTTGTGTTATTTTAGGGTTTTTTGACAAAAAAAATTCTCACAAAATACCCATTGTGTCTTTTTCACGATATCCTGATGCACATGGTGCCTATAGATTCCTTTAGATCTTGTAGTTTCATATGATACCAGGATCTCCACTATATTCATAAAAGTGAGCCCACTACAGCCTCCAGATAAAGGAAAAAAAAAGTCAAATACTGATGCGGTCGGAACATTAAATATCGATACTTGTCGGTCATGAATCGATACAACCAATACACAGAGGTGGGGGAGAAACAAACGATGCAACATAGTATCGCAATATTTTGTGTGGCAATATTGTGTGTGTGCTGACGTGTTGTCTCGTTGTTGTCCCTGCAGGCGTTGAACTGGAGCCTGTGTCCCGAGACGCCGATCTCCTGGCTGAAGCTTTATTCTCAGGTTGAAGCTCAGACAGAAGGAGAAAACTTCCTGGTGCCTCAGTTCTCCCAGGAGACCTACATCCAGATCACACAGGTACAACACCGCTGCACCACCTGCACTAACCTCATGTTGCTGTTAAAGCCCGCCTCATGCTGACCTTTGACCCCTGTCTGTGTGTGTGTGTTGCAGCTGCTGGACCTGTGCATGCTGGACATCCACTCGTTGGACTACAGCTACAGCGTTCTGGCTGCAGCAGCTTTCTGCCACTTCTCCTCGTTTGATGTCGTCCATAAAGTCTCAGGTACGTTTATTTTCCCTCCTGCTGTCTGTAGGTTATTACAGCTGAAGCTAATGGAGCAATAAACTGCTTTAAATCAACCCATATGATAAAAAGAATTTAGGTTTTTCTACTTTTAACCCTCTGAACCTAAACAAGCGGCTACAGGATGATTTTTTTTTTTTACTCACTGTGGCCTTGTTATCCACTGCAAAATGACCAAATGCTACAAAAATGACCCAAAAAATTTAAAAATACCATTAAATTCAGAAAATGACCCCAAAAAAAGATGTAAAATGACCAAAAAATAAACTATACCATTACCAAATGACCAATAAAGGCTACAAAAATTACCAAAGAGACACAAAATGAGCACAGAACAACATAAAATGACCTAAAGAAAACTACGAAAATGAACAATAAATATAGAAAATTACCAATAAGACGTAAAGATGACAAAGAAAACACACACTTTAAAAAAGTAACGACACAAAATAACCCAAAAAAGATGTAAAATCTCAATAAAAAAAAAAACAATGACACTCCTGTCCTCTCCTCTCTGATCTGTGTAAACAATTTTCAGTGAATATTTGTCACATATCAGATTTTAACAGGATCTAGTTATAAAAGCTTTATTCTACATGTCTCATTAAAAGTGATTTTAAGCTTCGTCTGGTCAGTTTTTTGTAACGGAAACTTTCGTAACCTTTTGATACATTCAAGGACCGTCGGAAAGTTCAAATTTAAATGATCATGCCCGTTTTTACAACTTCTTTCTACCATAAACTGTATTTTTGATTCAGAGGGTTAACAGGCTTCATCCTCATCATATTTTAACTTATCTTTTTAAAATTATTGTTGGAGGTGAAATGTTTTCTTTACCTCCCGGTCCTAACCTGATTGTGTCCCTCAGGTCTGACGTGGGACGGCGTGGCGCCCTGCGTCCGGTGGATGAATCCCTTCATGGACACGTTACGATCTCAACCAACACCTCAACTCAAGAACTTCTCCAAAGTGAAAGCTGACGCCCGACACAACATCCAGACTCACGTGGCCTACCTGGAGCTGCTGGTGAGACACCACAGATACATGCACTTTATTTAGACTTTATCAAAAAGGGCTTTTCAACCAAAGACGGTTCCTGGCGGGTGGCCGATTGCAAAGACAAACTGTTATGTCAGGGGCTGGGGGGGCGGAGCTATCTGACCAATGAGAACAACTCTGTGCCTTTGAGAGAGACCAACTAAAACTAACCATTCATTGGCTCGCTGTATCATTCATTGGATTTGTTTTACTTCAATGTGATTGATAAGGACCAACACCGGCGTGCAATAACCTATGGCTAAGCCCCGCCCCCTCCACTCACTCTGACAAACAGTCAACATTGGGTGACAGGCGCTATGGCAACCATCACAGTAGGAGACATCTCACAGGAGGCAGTTGATCATTTTTGGAGACAGATTATATATCATCTCAAAGTCACCAAAGGGCCATAACTATGTATTGTATTATATTAGTATTTACATCAATCATTCAGCACAACATTGCTAACATTTGTTATCTCGGTTATTTACAGATAACTTGGAGCTTAGCTTCATTAACTTAACGTTAGTTAAGTTAAGCTAACGTTAGAGATGTTGCAGATAACTTTACCATCTCTACACTGCAAAAAAAGCCGACTTGTATTTTTTGGCCTAAAACAGTGATTTAAGTTGGTAAACTTGGAAATATAAATTATTGACATTTAGGGCAATAATGTAAGTTAGCACAACAAAGGAAGCCAGTTGTCTGCTCAAAAACAAGTTGGTGAGTTGTTGTTACTTATATCTTTAAGTTGGGGTTCACAACAAGGGACAATAGTTCTGATAACTCTTATTTCTTTGTTGGGAAAGTGGTGAAATTTGGTCATTAGCGAAAGCTAGCGGCTAACTGATGCTAGCGGCTAACTGATGCTAGCGGCTAACTGATGCTAGCGGCGCTGCTTGTTACAGCTACAAGAGTAGCCATTAGCGTATCAATGCTAACTCAGAATTGTGGTCGCAACATTAGCTGACATTTCACAGCAGCGTTACAATCGTGCCAATTCAGCACATTGCAGAAGTTAGCAGAAGTAAGGATTAAAAGTTATTACAATGTGAAATTATAAGTTCAAAAATCTGAAGGCAGAGTTGAGCAAACTCAAAAACAAAACTTAAAATATTTAGTTTAATTGTCCAACTTAAAATTTTATCGAAGTTTGTTGTTGAGTTCACCCAACTTTTCTTTTTTTTGCAGTGTAACATCTAAACTTCTCTATCAGAGTGACAACATGTTGCCTCCAATGCGTTGTTGACTTCCCTTAGAACAGATGTAGACATCCTTAATTTAAACCACGTTTAGTTGGTGTTGTGGTCCACCATAACTTTATCCAGAGCAGACGCTGATCTGGGTTGAGATGTGGCTTGGGAAAGGTGTTGGAGTTATATGTACCCCATGAACACCGTTTGATCATTTTAAACTTAAAATCTCAAGAAAAAACATATAAAAACGAATGAAAACTGACATTCTCTGCTTCCATGTCCATTAAAATGCATTGAAGTTAGTTAGAGTGTATTGGTTTAGCTATGCACACTGTGATTGGCTCATCACGTTTGGGGGCGGGGCTTAGCCATAGGTCAGTTGTTCTTGAGAAGCTGCAGTTTAATCGTCACTAAAAACTCACTTTGCATTTGTTTTGTTGCAGAGGAAATCTCAGGACCAGCAGCTGGAAACGCTCGACTGCCAGCTGTCGCCGGTTGCCGTGGGAGCCATCCTGACTCCGCCCAGCAGCACAGAGAAACCAGCCAATCACTGAGCAGGACACGCTACCTCTCCTCCAATCAGAACGCAGCGACTCCACCGGACACCAAGACATTTTAACACACAGACAAACTTCATGTAGCACGTTTTTATTTTCATTTTAAACACTACATCTGATTCCTGTCGCTTCTATTTTTTTGGTTTTATTTGGTTTTTATTAAACTCGTCAGGGATCTTTTAGTCGGAGTTTCGCTCTGCAAACGTCTGGTTGTTCTTTTAGTTTTTTAAATAAACCGTCAGGTTTGAGAAGAAACGGAAGTTTTTGCGGTATTATCTGGGAGTTTTACTGGTGCTATTCTTGACAAACGGAGGCTTTAAATGCTTCCAGATGCAGCTTCAGTCAGATTCTCAGGGAACATGAACTGTTTTACTACATTTCATCCCACTCTGAATTAGCTTAGTTAAAATTATTAATTATTCTCCCCAAAAATCCCCTGAAATTGTGTGCAAACTTGCAGATTCATGCTAGTTATCGTACTGTGTGTGTATCTGTTTTTGCTCTGAGCCATAAAAACAGTCGGACACTTTATTAGCTGTGTAACATCCTGGAACCTGCAGGTGTACTTGAACGCACCACGCCTGTTCCCGTGGCTCAATAATTCCCTTTTTTTAAAATTAATTATTAACGTTGCAACCTGGTTGCACGTGCTTGTTACATTCCTGGGAAACTTGACTTGCAAAGGAAATCTGCATACGAATTGTGCAAATTATTTTTCATTTTTAAGTGCTTGTATTTATTGATAAGCCTTTAGTGTGTAAAAAGTGTCTGTTTATATGTAAAAAAAAAAAACAATCTTCAGTGATGAATGAGCTGTTTGATCGCTGCCAAAGGCAAAAGCTATTTATGATTTAGCTCTTTGTTGATGAATTCCAGTTCCTGATGACATGTTGTACACTAGCCTGAACTTTCTTCTTCTTCGTGCCTTTTATATTATTAAAATGAACTTATGAACTTACGCTGCAGCGAGCCAGAAGCTTGTTGAACAAACCTGTGACTGTAAAGCTGAAACCTCCACGGAACAAAACAAACCACCACGTCGACTGTATGTAGATGGTAAAGAATGTATGTTTTTGTAAATAGAGCAATTCAGAAATGTGTAATTTTTTTATATTACAGTGGTTTAAATAAATGAAGTGAAATAAGATCATGGTTGGTGTTTTGTTTTATTTTATATCTGCATGAACAGTGTGTTATAGTTATTACATTGACTTGAGTTTATTCATGATAAATACACAACTGGAAAAATACTTTCAACACCATATTATAGATGACAAATTAAATAAATAGTATGTCGATTTTTGCTGAATTTTAAAATGTCTAAAAATGGCCCATTTATACTCTGTAGATACTCGTAGTATAGTTTGTCCGAAAATGACAGAAAAACATCATATTATGAGATGTCCAAAATTTGAAGGAAGAGGAAAAAGTCATACTATAGCATGTCGATTTTTGTCAAAAGTGGTCAAATTTTAAAATGCTTAGAAACACTAAAAATGGCCCAATTATAGTCTGTAGATACATGTAGTAGTATAGTTTTCCCAAAAACGACAGTAAAACACCATATTATGAGATGCCCAAAATTTGAAGACAAACAAAAAGTCTTAGCATGTCGATATTTGTCAAAAATGGTAAAATTTTAAAATGCCTAAAAATGTTAAAAATTGCACAATTGTACACTCAAGACACATGTGGTAGTAAAGTTTGTCTGAAAATGACAGAAAAACACCATATCATGAGATGTCCAAAATTTGAAATATGAAAAAAAGTCATGTCGACTTTTGTCAAAAATGGTCGAATTATAAAATGTCTAAAAATGCTTGAAATGGCCCAATTATACTTTGTTGATATACTTCGTAGCATCGTTTGTTAAAAAATTACAGAAAAACACCATATTTTGAGATGTCCAAAATTTGAAGAAAAAGAAAAAAGTCGATGTCGATTTTTGTCAAAAATTTTAAAATTTTAAAATACCTAAAAATGGCCCAACTATACTCTGTAGATACATGTAGTAGTATAGTTGGACCAAAAATGACAGAGAAACCACTCATTTTGAGTTGTCCAAAATTTTAAAAAAAAAGTCATACTATAGCATGTTGATATTTGTCAAAAATGGTCAAATGGTCAAAATGCCGAAAAATGCTTAAAATGCTTAAAATGGCCCAATTACAACAACTCTGTTGATGCTCATGTTAGTAAAGTTTGTCCAAAAACAGTAAAAAGCAACAAAAAACATCACATTATGGGATGTCCAAAAATGACCCCCTCAAGAAAAAGATGTCCAAATTTTGAAATTTGTAAAAAAAAAATAAAAAGAAGTCATACTAAATTGTCAAATTTTGAAATGCCTAAAAATGCTCAAAATTGCCCAATTATACTCTGTAGATACATGTAGTCATATAGTTTGTCCAAAAATGACAGAAAAACACCAGATTTTGAGAAAAAATCATATGATAGCATGTCGAATTTTGTCAAAAATGGCAAGAATTTTAAAATACCTGAAAATGCAGAAAAGCCGAATGTCAAAAAATTTGAAAAAAAAAGTCATATGGTCAAATGGTCTTATTATAGTCTGTTGATACATGTAGTAGAGGGGCTTTTGCAGAAATAATGACCATCATTTGTTCAAAAATGACAGAAAAACACCATATTATGAGATGTTCAAAATCTGAATTATGAAAAAGAAAAAGAAAGTCAGCTGCATGTCGAAATTTTTCGTGAAAAAGTCATAAAATTTTTAAAAGCCACGATACTCTCAAAATGGTCTTATTATAGTCTGTTGATACATGTAGTAGAGTGGCTTTTTCAGAAATAACAGAAAAACATCATATTATGAGATGTCCAAAAATTGAAGAAAAAGAAAAAAATCATACTATAGCATGTACATTTTTGTCAAAAATGGTCAAATTTTAAAATGCCGAAAAATGTTAAAAATTGCACAATTATACACTCATGATATGGTGTTTTTCTGTCATTTTCGGACAAACTTTACCACCACATGTGTCTTGAGATGTCCAAAATTTGAAATTTAAAAAGAAAAGTCACACGATAGCATGTCGACATTTTAGTGAAAAAGTCAGACATTTTTTGAATGCCCCGATACTCAAAATGGTCTTTTTATAGTCTGTAGATACATGTAGTAGTAGTAGTTTGTCCAAAAATGACAGAAAAACACCATATTGTGAGATATGAGTGTTTTAAAAATAATTTGTTTCATGTTTTTATGTTAAATCTCCATGTTATTATTATTATATGTTCACAAGTAAAGAAGCTGAAGAGTTAAAATCAGACCTGATGGAGTCACTTCAGTCTGAAGCTTCACTTCATCAGCACACGTGAAGAAAAACACTCTGGTGTTAATGAGACACACACACACACACACACACACACACACACACACATTCTTGTACTTCTATCTTTGTGAGGACCCTCATTGGAACAGTGAATTCCCTTGCAAGGTTATAATAGTTTTGGATTTTTCATTAGTTTTATTTTTAATTTTGTTGTGAATTTTTGTTTTCAAATTCAGTTAGTTTTAATGAGTTTTTGGAGTGAGTTTGCTAGTTTTAGTTTAGTATTTATTAGTTGTAGTGTTTTGTAATGGGGTATTTGTTGGGTGGGAGATTAAAAGAGGTCACAGTAAATTTTGCCTTTATTTCCTTTGTCTGATCCATCTTCATTATGTGTGAAAAAAAGTTGACAAAGAGGAAAACGAAGGACATCTTCACTATAATTTTAGTTAGTTTTGTAACCACACAATACAGTTTCAGTTAATTATCATTATCATGTAACCTTTAACCCTTAAAACAAAGTCTGAAATATCAAAAAAGCCTTTAAAGAAAGTGAGGACCGGCCGAAATGTCCTCACTTTGCAAAAATGTCCTCACTATGTTGGTTAAAAACGTGTTCTGGTCCTCACTATGTAGGAAGAACAAGAACACACACAAACACACACACACACACACACACACACACACGTTCAGGAATGCCACCAGAGGAGCGTTTGCCACAGCCACCATTTGACCTTTTTTATGTGTGTGTGTGTGTGTGTGTGTGTGTGTGTGTGTGTGTGTGTGTGTCATATATAGGATAATCGTGGGGACCAGAGGCCTCCCTTCATATACATGCTCCCCCCCGTGGAGTGAGTGTATTGTGCCGGCCTGGGAAAGCCTCAACACACACACACACACACACACACACACACATATATATATGAATATCATCAGCTATGAAAAGTTTCTGTTATAAAAAAGTGACCAAAACTTGTTAAAACGTGTTAAAATGTTATTGATATTAGTGTCAGAATCTGTTTACACAGAGCAGAGAGGAGAGGACAGGAGAGGCTGTTTACACAGAGCTGAGAGGAGAGGACAGGAGAGTCTTTTTTTGTCACTTTGTGTCATTTTTTAAAAATCTTTTTTTGGCCATTTCGTGTAATTTTGTCATTTTTGCATCTTTTTTGTCATTTTACATTTTTTCGCTGACATTATGTCTATATTTTTGTTATTATTATTATTTTTACAACATCTATGAATCTTGTGGGAACTTGAAAAAGTGTTCATACATAAATTCCATTTAATTCCAAATTAAAAAATTAATTAAAACATAATTTATCAGAGAAATTCAACTCATGATTATGATTTCTGTGTATTATAACTGTGTTATAACAGTTTCTCTGTCTGGTTGGTCCTGAAGACGCCTGCTGAGGACCGTCCCTGTTATACAGGTCAAAGACAATAAAGAACAACAGACACAAGCTGCTGCAACCCCCAACACACACACACACACACACACACACACACACACACACACACTGACATAGAAGTATCAGTCTAAAACAAACGGAGCGTCATCAGAGCATGATGATCTATTCAGCTTGTAACTGTGAATCTGCTGCATGTCAACTCAATGTTGTCTCTGCATGTGAGTGGGGGGAGGGGGGGGGGGGAGGGGTCAGAGGTCATATTCCCAGCAAACACTGACTCACTAATATGAAGTTTAACCCTTTATCAGGCAAATAACTATATTTAGTAACTTCAGGTAATATTTCGAGAAAAAAGTTGCAAATTTACTAGAAAAAAAGTCGCAGATTTACGAGATTTAAAGTGGCAAATCTGCGTGAAAAAAGTCGCAGATTTACGAGAAAAAAGTGGAAAAAAAGCAACTTTTTTCCCCCAGATTCACCACTTTAACCCTTAATAGGACACTCATTGAAATACTTGCAAATTACAAATTTCAACCCTGGAGAATATTGGAGGATATTACAGACTGCTAGAATTTGTAAAAAAAACAAAAAAACATCCGAATATAATATTTTGAGAAAAAAGTTTACAAGATTAAAGTGGCAAATCTAGAAAATCTAGAAAGAAATGCGTAGATTTATGAGATTTAAAGTGGTGAATCTATGAGAAAAAAGTTGCTTTTTTCTCGTAAATCTGCGACTTTTTTCGCGCAGATTTGCCACTTTAAATCTCTAAAATCTGTGACTTTTTTTCTTGTAGATTTGCCACTTTAATCTAATAAATTTGCAACTTTTTTCTCGAAATATTACCTGAAGTTACCAAATATAGTTCTTTGCCTGATAAAGGGTTAATGAAACTTCAGTCTGCAGCTCTGAATGATTCTGGAGATTAAACAGACAGATTAGTGTTTATTTTTTACATTTTAAACTCAAAATCCTGCACCTGCTTCAAAATAGACAAAAAAATGTAATAAGGGCTGAAAAAGTCACAAAATGTCACTGTTATAAAAAGTTATGCCATTAAATGTCATAAAAAAGATTCATGTCAAAAAATATTATCGGACTAAAGACTGTCATAGTGGGCTATAGTCAATATAATGTCAAAAAACATAAAATGGCATAAAAAGTCATAGTATTATATTATACTACGCCATTTTTTTTGTTTTCCTGACACAATATATGTATGTATATATATAGTTTTTTTTAAGAATAGTTTTTTTAAAGAATCAAAGAAAGTTAGTGAAGTGCCACAAAATGTCATAAAAAGTTTAGTGCTTTAGTGTGTGAATAAAAAGTGTTATAGTCTGTCACAAAAAAATTAATCAATAAAATATTAGTTGAAAAAAGTATAAAATACCTTAAAAAATGTCGAAGTCATAAAAGTCATGATGTAAATATATAACCTGCTGTAATATCCCAGTTGACCACACGGGGGCAGTGTTGCCTCATGAAGAAATATGAAACTTCAACTTATGAATGAGTCATTCCAAGTTAAATAACTATTAATGTACATTATGCACCATAAACCTATTATCATTAATACTCTACAAACTAGGAATTATAGAAATACATGAAGCTTCAGACCTAATAAATATTTCAGCAAAGATTTAACGCTCTGAACCCCAACGAGACGTTTCAGGGTGTTCAGGAGCTCTTGTTACATTTTACTGTATATTTCATTACAATATATAAAATCTATATAAATCATAAAGTGCTGCAGCTCTATAGAATCAGCTCAATCATGGCTAGAAGTGGGAACACATTTTAGTAAATTTTTAAATGAAATGAGTACATTTTAATGTGGTTCTGTGCTGATAATTAAAAGAGAAAACTTTCTCATAATTATGAATAAATAAATGAATAAATAAATAAATAAATAAATAAATAAATAAATAAATAAATAAATAAATAAATAAATAAATATTTTAATTTGATACCGGGCTGATACTTCAGAAGAAAATGTCTTGAAAATAAAAAATAAATCAAGTAAATTCAGCTTTTTATAAGCTCAACCTGAACTTCAACAGTAAAATAAAATCCTGCTTTTTACATTAATGCCTGAGTAATAATAATAATAATAATAATAACAATAATAATTATAATAATAACAATAACACTAACACTAATAATAATAATAATAATGATGATAATAATAATAATATATTAATGTTGGAACATTCACAGGCTGCAGGATGTGTTATACTTAATATTAATAATATTAATAATTATAATAACTTTTTCTAAATTAAAAACGTTCAGCTGTCTCAGTGTGATGCAGAAAAACAATCTGAGAGAAATTAAAGAAAACAAACAGATCAAACTGCTTTTTGGGGAAAAATTCATTTTTATTAAAAGTCATATACAAAAGGAATATTCCATGTTGGGTCGCTATAAAACGTTCATATGTACATTATATCATACAGATCCACACACACACACACACACACACACACACACACACACACACACACACAACTATAAAACATGTACAGAAACATAGACAGATGTGTGTTTAACATCTGGAGCTTCACATTAAAAAAGACACCTGTGTTTTTCCTTTTGGATGCATAGCTTTGACAACAATTCTTATTTTCTTATTCTTTTTATTCTTATTTATTTAAATTCAGGAACCAGAAGAGAAATAAAACTGACTGAGTGACTCTGACAGCTTTATTTATTTCATCAGGACATTATTTTGGATTTTTGGCATCACAGAAACTTTTCCTCACTGCGTCTAAAATCTCACACAACCGTCCAAACTCGAGTTTTTACCAAAAATAACTGTGACGAACGGCAGCAGCACAAAAAAAAAAATAATAATAATAATTAATTAATCCTGCCTGGATGATTATTGGCCAGCTTGCTGATTTTAATTTCATTTTCTAAATTTATTTTAATTTATTTTTAATGAAATAAGTCAATTTTTATTGTGTTCAGAGCTGATAATTGAAAAAAAAATGTTTTCCCAAAATTAAAAAAATAACTGAGAGGCAAATGTAAAAAAAAAAAAAAAATAAATAGATACATTTTATTTTATATTGGGGGATCAATTGGGAAGAAAATGTCCTGAATAATAATAAAAAATGAATCAAATTCATATATTTTAATTTTTAAATTGGCCGATTATTGAGAAAGTAAGAGAGTAAATTAATCTTTTTTTTATTTTAAAGAGAATTCACTGTAATTTACCAGCAACAACAGAAACAGTCAGACAGTGAACACGCTACGGGAACTTTTTCTACAAGGGAATATAAAAATAATCTGTCATCTGAAAACTATCAAATCTTATTTTACATGCTGGAAACACTGAGGGGTTCAAACGTGTTTCACCTGGTGAGAAGCCTGAGCTACAAAAATCATGTGAAATGATCACAAATTTTCACGGAGAATTTTTGTGAAATGGCAGATTGTTCTAAAATACAAACACGTACGTAAAAAAAGCTGAAGTTTCTGTGAATTTAGGCGACAAAAGCACTTTATGAGCTGGGTTTAGAGCAGAAAACGTCCTGGTTCGATGTTATAAACAGTAAATAAATGTACGTAAATGTTGTGTAATAGTTACGAGGGTGAAATGAAGTTACGTAACAATGTTAGTTACATTAAAAAAACATAATTCTCAAACCGTGAACCACGTAAATAACATAAGTTACGTAAACAGCGTAGGTTACATAAACTTAAGTTACGTAAATGAAAGTAACATGAACAATGTAAGTTAAGCAAACAATGCAAGTTACGTAAAGAACGTAAAGTAACATGAACAACGTAAGTTATGTAAACATGTTACACAAACAATTTAAGTTACGTGAAAAAAATAAGTTACGCAAACAACAGGTTACATAGGTTACATAAACATATGTTAACAACATAAGTTATGTAAAAAACATAATTCACAGATTGTGAGCCACAGAAGTTACGTAAATAACATAAGTTACGTAAACAGTGTAAGCTACATAAACATATGTTACGTAAATGTAAGTTACGTAAAAACGTAAGTTGCGTAAAATTGTAAGTTATGTATAAAAACGTAATTCACAAACTGTGAGCCACAGAAGTTATGTAAACAACGTAAATTACACAATCCACGCAAGTGACGCAAACACGTAAGTTATTTAAAAAAACGTAAATTACACAAACAACGTAAATTATGTAAAAAACGTAATTTACAGATTGTGAGCCACAGAAGTTACGTAAACAGCATAAGTTACATGAACGTAAGTTACGTAAATATAAGTTACGTAAATGTAAGTTACAAAAAAACGTAAATTGCATTAAAACTAAAGTTGTGTTAAAATGTAAGTTGCGTTAAAACGTAAGTTATGTAAAAAAAAATCGTAATTCACAAACTGTGCCACATTAGTGACTGTGAGCTACAGAAGTTACATAAATGTTGTTTACTTTGGTTTTTCACGCGACATGAACCTCGTTCTCTGGTGAAAGTTTCACACAGGATTTTAGGCGTTAAGACGTCGTTTCGTGATCGTTTCACGTGTTTTTGTGAGATCGGGCTGTTTAAACTCACGAGGCTTTTTTTGTGTCCTCAGTGCTGTCTGAGACTCTGAGTCATCCTCTAGTGCAACAGGAAGGTAGAAAAGACAAAATAAAAGCTGGAAACATGTTCCTCCAAAGAAAGAAAGAAGTGGAAGAAAAGTTTGTCCTCGGGAGGTTTTGTTCTCTGAGTTTTTATCCGTCTGGTTTAGGGTTCAGAGTGCAGAAAAAGGTTAAAATGCTACATTATAAACTGCCCTGAAAGAAGAACTCTGTTGGTGTTCAATGAAGCAGAATCTTAATTCTCACATTTCTGCCACAGTTTGATGTTAATGTTCCTCCAGAAAACATTAAAAAACTGCCAACTTTTACTCTGAAAGGACACGTTTTCCAGAAGAAAAGCCGGCGACCCGCAAACAGCAGACAGATTAAATAAGTCCGGCACACTGGAGCTAAAATAAATAAAGATGTTGCTTCTTTAAGTCCAGGCCACTGGATCAGACCTCGTTTCTACATGAAGAAACAAAGCGGATCACTGGATGAACCTGCAGCCCTCAAAGTGTCGCTGATTTCACGCCACAAACAACATTTGTTGTTTAACACAAACAGGAAGAGCTGCAGGATTTAAAGTCCTTGTTTTGTGCAGAATTCTTCGAATTATTTGGCAAATAATCAACAGAAAAGTAACAAAAAACTTAAAAAATAGGTAATTTTTCAAGCAGAAATCCCTCTTAACCCTCCTGTTAAATCGACCCTTTTCAAAGTTAAAAAATTAAAGAGGAAGTCAGGTTTTCAAAGTAAAATAAGAGCCTGACAGTGTCTGAATGTACATGGTGCACATATATAAATATAAATATATATAAGGGCTGCACAATTCATTTAAATTGTATTAAAAGATGGAGCAGTTTAATTTCCTTGCAGAATAAGTCTCAACTGGATCATTTTAATCTATATTAATTTAAATATCATGACATTTTTGACCGAATTCTTTTATGTTTTCAAAAAATATTGATATTTTTTTCATTTTTGAGTAATTTTTATGTCTTTTTTGACCTTTTTACGTCTATTTTTGCTTATTTCGCTCATTTTGTGCGTTTTTCATATCATTTTTACATCATTATTACATATTTTGTAATTTTGTCAGTAATTTTGAAGATTTTTTGATAAATAATCAGCAATAGTGTGGACAAAATGACATGAAAATGACATATCACGATATTGTGCGACTCCAAAATAGTTTCAATTTGACGCCTTCGTTAAATCGTGCAGCTCTAATATACTAAACATGAATAAAGTTTGTGTTTAGAAAAATTAGATACAATTTTCGGGGTAAATCTGGCCTTCACAATAAAGCTCAGTGATTGTATTTATAAAAGTCTTCCATCCAAATATTGATTAAATTGAGAACAAAGTGTTCCTTTTAACTGAATATGAAATAAAATCTTAAAACATCATCAAAATATGAGTTTTAACATCAATCTGTAGAACTCGTTCTGTGTTTATTTGGTTTCTCTGATTGTCTGTGAACGCAGCACTGACTCTGTGTGTGTGTGTGGCGCCCCCTAGTGGTGCTGTGGCAGCGGTTGGTGGCTCCTCTGGTCCCTGTAGCTCGCGGCGTCCCGGTAGCAGAGCGCCATCGGGGGCCGGTCGTACATCTCGCTCAGCGTCTGGAACTTTGGCCCCCAGCGGGCCAGCGTGTCGTAGACGAACCCTTCGTCCTCTTCGTCGTCTTCGTCCTCGTCTCCGGGGGCGACCACGACGTTCCGGCGCGACGCGGCCGAGCCCAGCGAGCTGAGGCTCCCCGCCGCCGACCCCGCGCCCTCCACGCTCCACACGTGGAAGCTGTCCGGCGGCAGCGCCTCGCCGTCGTTGTCCGCCTCCCAGATGATTCTCGCCACGTAGCTTTTAAAGTCCACGTGGGAGCGCGAGCCCGCCTCCGCCTCCGAGGGGGCGCCGGTGAAGTTGGCGTAGGTGGCGTCGGCGGCGTAGCTGCTGGTGGCGGTGGCGTGCTGGTAGTGCAGGAGGTGCTGCTGCTGCTGCTGCTGCTGGTGGAGGAGGTGCGGGATGCTGAGGTAAGGAGCTCCGGAGCTGCAGGAGGAGCCTGACGGGTGCACCTCCTCCTGGGAGCCCGGAGACGACTTGATGAGCGGCGCCGTGGTGCAGGACGAGGACTGGGACAGACTGGAGCACAGCGGGCGCTTCAGCTCCGTGATGTCATAGCCGTTCTACAGGAGAGAGAGACGGGTAGACAGACAGACGGGCGGGTCAGTTTGATAAATGACATTAATAAAATAAATAAAATGACCAAAAAAATATGTTAAAAGGCTAAAAAGACACAAAAAAGATACAAAATGACCTAAAAAGATACAAAATGTTGGGATCTTGCCACAGGTTAATCTTGGGCTCATTTGTGGACTTTAACCCTCTGAGGTCTGAGACTATTTTGGCCGTTTTTGAAAACTTTTGATTTTCATGTATAACATAAAAATGTTTACTATACTCATATTTAGTATCCATTTTTTCTTCACCTATATGATCTGACAGTTATTTTCTCACTTTAACCTACTTGATCAACATATTAAGCCCAAAAATCATGAAATCCGAGTTGAAAAATGAAACTATTTACTGCATTAAAAACCACAAATATGCTCAATGAACTGTTTCAGAACTTGAAAATGTAAACATAGGATACAAATATGAACATATACATTGATAGGCTATTTTTCCTTGTTAGCTGCAACTCTTCAAAACAAACTATGTGTGAAATTGAAATGTGAAAGAGCTCCACCAACGCTCAAATATTTCTGTACTATCAAATTAAAACTATCATATCTTTGGTTTTACATGAGCTAGGAATGTCAAACAAAAACTGGGAGAAAGTTTCAAGTCTGTACTTTGGAGTGAAGTTGATAGCAGCGCTCCATGTGACCTCGTTTTTTTGTTAAACGTCACATGATCTGATCAGGACGCCACCATTGAATTGATTGAACTAAAAGCAGCAACACCTCCATTTCCTTCAGGAGGGGACACAGATGCCTGAATTCTGCTGAGATGAGGCCTTCTCCTCTTCTATAAGTAACACTTTTCCTCTCTTTTATAAGCCTACATTAGATTAGACTTTGTAGACCTCTATATTCTATAGAAGTGTGCTTTTATTTGCTTTTACTTGTTTATTTAGAATAAATACCTTTTTGGAATATACATGTTGTCCATTTAATGTTGTACACTGTGAACGATATGTCAACCTCTTCTATGAAAATAATTCACAATTCCTTTAACCAAAATATAAATATGGAAATTTGATTCTAATTATTTTCATAATTATTAATCAGGCTGTTCAGTTCACTAACAGAATGTGAGATGTATTTGTACCCCCCACAAAAAATACAAAATTACCCAAAATTATGTAAAAATGACCAAAAAGACACAAAAATTACCAAATGACCGAAAAGTATTAAAAACAACAGAAAAAAATGACCAGATATATTCATATAAAAATGTATATTTAACATATTCTTGATTCTTTTTATTGTAAAATGTTCTATTTTCTATTTATGACTCATGAGTTTCTGAATGTTTTTCAATAAAATGCTCCGATTTCACACTGAAGACAGCGAGCAGAAAAAGTGGAGCTTTGTGTGTGTGTGTGTGTTCTTGTACTTCCTACATAGTGAGGGCCGGGACACGTTTTTAACCAACAGAGTGAGGACATTTTTGCAAAGTGAGGACATTTCGGCCGGTCCTCACTTCTTTAAAGGCTTTTTTGAGATTTCAGACTTTGTTTTAAAGGTTCAGGTTACAATAAGGTTTATGTTTAAAAAAGGTTAATAATTGACTACCTGAAACTGTATCGTGTGGTTACAAAACTAACTAAAATTATAGTGAAAATGTCCTTCGTTTTCGTCTTTGTCAACTTTTTTCATACATAATGAAGATGGATCAGACAAAGGAAATAAAGGCAAAATTTACTGTGACCTCTTTTAATCTCCCACCCAACAAATACCCCATTACAAAAAACTACAACTGATAAAAACTAAACTAAAACTAAAGCATTTCAAAAACTAAAAAATAAACTAAAACGAGCAAACTCACTCTAAAAACTCACTTAAACTAACTGAATTTGAAAACAAAAATTCACAACAGAATTAAAACTCAAACTAATGAAAAATCCAAAACTATTATAACCTTGCTAGGGAATTCACTGTTACAATGAGGGTCCTCACAAAGATAGAAGTACAAGAATGTGTGTGTGTGTGTGTGTGTGTACCTGGTCCTGCTCCCCCCCCCCCCTCCTCGTTGTGTGTGTGTGTGTGTGTACCTGGTCCTGCTCCCCCCCCCTCGTTGTGTGTGTGTGTGTGTGTGTGTACCTGGTCCTGCTCCCCCCCCCCCCTCCTCGTTGTAGTTCAGGATGTTCTCCCTGATGTCCTCCCAGCTCTCGTGCTCTGCAGGGATGTGGTAAACTCCTCGCTTCCTGAACTTGTTACGGCTTCCTTTCTGGTTCCACACCGTCACCGCCACCAGCACGGCTACACACACACACACACACACACACACACACACACACACACACACACACACACACACACACACACAGAGAGTCAGAGAGGAGAGTATTAATTTGTGTTTCTGCTCCTCTGGGTTCAGGGTTTTATTTCCTTCCTGAACATTTGAAGCTGATTAAAGCTGCTGCAGCTCGACGTGTTCACATGTTACTGTAAAACTGACTAATGAGAGATAATCGGTCACATTTAGAGGGAAACAAGCGGACAAAATCTGCTACAAAACCTCATGATGAGGAAAAAAATAATAATGATGATTAAAAGAAGACCAAAAAAATTACCACGAAAGATGTAAAAATGACAGAAAGACACAAAATGACCAAAAAGACAATAAACTAATAAAAACGACATAAAATAACTAAGACACAATATGACCAAAAATAAAGACACAAAATTACTAGAAAATAGGTAGAAAAGGCCAAAAAATGACCAAAAGAAAACAAAATGACCAAAAAATATGTAAAAAAGGCCAAAAAATGAACAAAAACTAAACAAAAAGCACAAAAAATTATAAAAAAAGACATAAAATAACTAAAAAAAGATACAAAATGACTAAAAAGTAAACAAAATGACCAAAAAAAGTAATAAAAAATACATAAAATAACTAAGAAAGACACAAAATGACCAAGAAATATGTAAAAAAAAGGCCAAAAAATGAACAAAAAACGAAACAAAAAGCACAAAAAATTATAAAAAAGACATAAAATAACTAAAAAAAGATACAGAATGACTAAAAAGTAAACAAAATGACCAAAAAAAGAAAAAAAAAAGTAATAAAAAATTCATAAAATAACTAAGAAAGACACATAATGACCATGAAATATGTAAAAATTACGGAAAATAAAACGTCTCAAACGTCTGAAATGACGTCTTGTTGTTGGAGAACCATCATCATTATTAATTAATCACATATTGACGTTTTAAAGGACTCGTTGTTCTGTGAACCGTCAGTCAGTGGAATGTTTCTGTAGGTTCCTGATCGATGAGTCTGATGGAAACTAATCGATCTGAACAAAGAGTCACAGGAGAACAGATCAAAAGGTCTTTAGAGGAAATGAACAGATACAGATCATCACACTTCATTCACTCTCAACCTGTTTCAGAGCTCTGTGTCCTCACTGCAACACATAAAATAATCTATCCAGAACAATCTATAATCTCTGAGTCCTGCAGCTCAATCAGAACAACTCAAACAGTCTTTGTGCAGAATAACACAGTTAGAATGACAGAAATCAGTAAAAAAATGTTGAATTTCTCTGAATAATTATTTTTGAAAAATTGGAATTAAATGGAATTAATATATAAACACTTTTCCAAGTGTCCACAAGTGTAAAAAATGTTGTAAAAAACACATAAAATGACCAAAAAAGATAAAAAATGGCCAAATAACAAAATAACATGACGACAAAAGACACAAAATCACCAAATTAGACACAAAATCACCAAAAAAGACACAAAATTAACAAAAAAAAACACAGAAAATTACCAACAAAATGACTAAAATGATCAAAAAAAAGGCACAAAAGACCAAAAACTACACAAAAATACCAAACAACTGTAAAATAACCAAAAACTAAACTACCGGAAAAAAACAAATATTTAATCTCCTGTCCTCTCCCCTCTGCTCTGTGTAAACAGCCTCTCCTGTCCTCTCCTCTCTGCTCTGTGTAAACAGATTTGTCACTTTTTACAACAGGAACTTTTGAAAACCTGTGATATGTTCAAGGACTGTGGGAAATTTCAAAACTCTGATGAAGTGATGAACCTGTTTTTAGGTTTTCTGGCAGTATTGTAGGATATTTTTTTTAAAATCTTAGTGAATTAAAGCTTTAATTAATTCTCTCTCTCACCGAAGAAGACGAGCAGACACATGCTGATGGCGAGGATGGAGCTGGGGCTGAGGGCGGCCAGCCGGTGACCTTTGACCTGGCCCAGCTCGCAGCGCTGGCCCCTGAAGCCGTCCTGACAGCGGCAGCGGAAGCTGTCGGCCGTCAGCGGCAGACAGACGCCGCCGTTACGGCAGGACGCCGCTCCGCACGGAGACGCCACGCAGCGGGGACCAGACTCGTCCGTCACCGTCACCTGACCGCCGGGGCACCTGGGAAAAAAAGACGGGGTGATGACATCAGAGGGAGGACGCCATGTAGGAACAGGTGTGTGTGTGTGTGTGTGTGTCTGTGTGTGTGTGTGTGTAGAATAAAGAGAGGGATTGGTGAATGGGACTTTCACCAGGAGACGTAAAAAAAGACATAAAATGACCAAAAAATGTGTATAAATGAGCATAAAAAGATTTTACATAAAATGGAAAAAAAACGTTAAAAAGCCAAAAAGACAAAATTACTAATAAAAGTCACAAAATTACCAAAAAGGACACAAAATCACAAAAAAAAGATGTAAATATGACATAGAAAAGTCACACAAAATGATCAAAAAAATTACACTAGAAGGCCAAAAAGACACAAAATTACCTTTTTTTTTTGTAAAAATGACATAAAAAGACACACAAAGTGCACAAAGTGCCCCAAAAAGGACACAAATGATAAAAAAGACATTAAAAGGCCAAAAAGACACAAAACAACAAAAAAGACACAAAATTACCAAAAAAGACGTAAACAAGACAGAAAAAGACATGAAACGACAGAAATGACATTAAAAAAAGACACAAAATGACAAAAAAAAGACGTAGAAGGGCCAAAAAGACACAAAATGACAAAAAATATGTAAACAAGACAGAAAGAGACACAAAATGACAAAAAAAGGACACGAAATGACAAAAAAAGATATAAAAATGACATAAAAAATATAAAAATTGACGAACATAAGACATAAAAAGGCCAAAATGACCAAAAAAATGTTAAAAAACTACAGCAAAATTACCAAACAGAAGACATGAAAGGACCCAAAAGACACATAATGACCAAAGCCGTCGTAGAGACAGGAGACGAAACCAAAGCTGGCTCGTCTTACTTGCACTGGTGTTTCCTCCAGAGGTCGGTGCAGCGCAGCGGGCTGCGGCACGGCGAGCTGCTGCAGGCGTTGCTATAGCAACCAGAGGAGACGCCGCGGCGCTCCAGCACCGTCACCAGGTCCTGACTCCGCCCGTCCAGAGGGAGCGCCTGGCCGTTAAAACGAACGTCCCGCAGACAGCCTGAGGGAGACACATCACTTACTATTTATATATATATTTATATTTATTTATACTTTACATCCATAAACAGGCTTTTTAAGGAGAGTTAGTATGTTAATGATGCTGCTGAGTGTTTTTTGTTGGAAAAGCTCCTGTGGGTCGTACAAACACAGAACTTTCTCCAACCTACGTTCAAATAAAACACGTTTAAACTTGAATGCAGACGCCAAAATCCCATTTTGCGTCCATATGATACTCTGGCGCCCTCTAGTGGCCGCGAGGCAAAGTATAAAACACAAAGTGTGAGTTACAGTGGGAGGGAGGGGAGGTGGACAGGTCACACAAACCAGGACCAGGAGAGGGGAAATAATGACACAAAATTACCAAAAAAGATGTAAAAATTATAGAAAGAAGACACAAAATTACCAGAAAAAATGATAAAAAAGAAACAAAATTCCCTAAAAGATATAAAAATGATAAAAGACACAAAATCCCCAGAAAAAAATGACAAAAAAGTACCAAAAAAGATGTAAAAATGATTTTAAAAAAGACAGAAAAAGACAAAAAAGACACAAAATTACCAAAAAAAGATTAAACAGTTACAAAAGAGACAAGACACAAAAGACATGAAATTGCTAAAAATAAATAAATAAACAAAACTACCAAAAAGATATAAAAATGATTGAAGGGACACAAAATTACTAAAAGATTCAAAATTCCCCGAGAATATATAAAAAATTATTTTAAAAAAAGACACAAAATTACCAAAAAGATATAAAAATTATAGAAAAACTACGCAAAAAATAAACAAAGCTACCAAATAAGTTGTAAAAATGATTTTTAAAAAGACACAAAATTACCAAAAAAGATGTAAAACTGACATTAAAAAGTCACTAAATGTCCAGATCCGATCCGGTTCTCACCCTGGAAGTGGGTCTGGTCTCCGGGCGTCGGCCCGTTGCCGACCATCAGGCTGGCCGGGTGGACCACCAGCTCCCGCCGGCTCCCCAGCCGGGCCCGGACCTCCCGCGAGCCGCCCCCGCGCTCCAGCCGGAGGGAGAACAGGTTGTCCTGGCGGCTGAGGGCCACCTCCACCCACTGACCCACGTCCAGGCGGTGGCCGGGCAGACGCAGCGCGTGGGCGCCGTCTCCGAGGTTAGCCCGCACCGAGAGGAGACCCTCCGCCATCTGAAGGAGAATATAAAGCAATGATTTACACAGATCAGAGGGGAGAGGACAGGAGAGGAGACCCTCCATGATCTGAAATATGTTTTCTTTCAGAAATCGACATAAGTCTGAAGAAAGAAGCTGTAAAAAAACAAAAAAACAGGCATTGTCGTCCAAATTTAAACTTTCTGATTATAAGTTATGTTTCTATTATAAAAAGTTTTTGGGTAATGTTGTGTCTTTTTTTGTAATTTTGTGTATTTTTGGTAACTTTTATCTGTTTTTTTATTTTTTTATTTTACGTCCTTTTTGTTATTTTTACATCTTATTTGGTAATTCTGTTTTGTTTTTTTTATGTGTTTTTCGGGAATTTTGTGGGGTTTTTTTATTTTTATTTTGCGTCTCTTTTTGGTCATTTATGTTTTTTTGTGTAATTTTGTTTCTATTATTTTTTGGTAATTCTGTGTCTTTTTTTGTAATTTTGTGTTTTTTTCCTAACATTCATGGCACTGAAAAGTGTTTATATATAAATTCCATTTTATTTCCAATTAAAAAAAAAAATCAGGGAAATTCAACTTCTTTTTCCTGGTTTCTGTCGTTCTGTTATTCTGCACAAAGACTCTTGGAGTTGTTGTGATTGAGCTGCAGGACTCAGAGATTACAGAGATTTATATAAATTAATACAGATTTATAGAGAATAATACAGATTTCATATAGATTATATAGATTTCTATGGGTGGACCGACCTCCAGGACGATGTACTCGTTGGCCTCCCGGGACGTGAAGGAGAGCAGGGTCCCGGAGGAGGCGCGGGTCCGGAGGAGCAGCTGGATGTTGGTGCGCCGAGCGCTGCCGCCTCCTCTCAGCTGGTAACGGACCACGCTGGAGGAGTCGAAGGAGAACTCTGGGACGGCTGAGGAGACAGGAGACGAGGAGACAAGGAGATAAGGAGACAAGATTCAGTCTGAGGAAGCTCAGAACTCTGTTTTAGTTTCCAGCTGCAGAGGAGCAGGAGTTAGCAGGAGTTAGCATTATCTCCGTTTCTCCTCCTCACCTTTGTCACACTTGTGTCCGGTGAAGCCGGGCTGGCACCAGCAGCTGAAGGAGCCCCAGTCCGCCAGGCAGGAGGCGCGGAGGCCACAGGAAGGAGCAGACGCCGTCACACACACACCATCAGTCAGCCGGCAGCCCGCCACGCTGTCCACGCTCTCACCAGGAGACGCCAGGTCATACACCTGAGGACACGTTTTAACATGTTTAACCATCATCATCTGCAGTAGAAACACTCACAGCACACTGTGACATCACTCCACTACTGATTAAAGTCCAAAAACTACACATATTTTCCAACGGGCATGCCCCATTTTTAAGTAAAATGCAATGATCTTGTGCATTGCATATTTTAATTAATTATTGTAAAGGAGAATAAAGGTTCTTTCATGTTTTATTTAAGGCGTCTTATTTTGACAGTCTTCTTCTAAATTCTGTGGTGGATTCTGTTAACACACTGCGCTCTTACTTTGAAAGCAGCAATACAGAACAGACGAGAACTGTAAAGGCACAACCATGTAGAGACAGAAATGACATGCCGTTGTGTAAAAAGGATAAATAGCAGAACCCTTTTTAGTTTGTTAAATAAAAGAACAAGATATAAAGGAAAGGTGAGCTTAAATGACTTATGTTGTCATCTGGCGCTCTATAAAATAAAAGGAACTTGATCGCCAAGGGGGGCGGGGGGTGCAGCCCCCCTAATATAATGGTAGAGGAAACACTGCAATGATTCAGATCAGTGTACATGATGGAATAGTGGCATTACAATGTGTGAGAGGCACCAAATTTGGGCTTTTATGGAAAAATAAATTCTGACCCTCCTAGCAGCTAACAGCAGCAACATAACAAGTAGATAACAAAGATTCTCTATCATGATATCTGCTCAGTGAAGATGTTCTCTGAGCTGTTTGCTCTCATTCAGCTCTCAAAGAGCTCCAGATTGATGCATTTACTTAGAAATGTACAAAAACACTGGAGTTTTGGTAGGAGGAGGAGCAGCAACTCATTTAGTTCCAGGAGGTTCTTTTCATTTATATTAGATTCACACACACACACACACACACACACACACACACACACACACACACACACACACAAACACACACACACACACACACACACACACACACACACACACAAACACACACACACACACACACACAAACACACACACACACACACACACACACACACACACAAACACACACACACACACACACACACACACACACACACACACACACACACACACACACACCCTCAGTTACCTGGCTGTCCACCTGCAGGTTGCGGATGCAGCCGGTGAAACTACGATAACGACGATGAGGAGACGATTCTTTGACTCCTCCTAACTGGAGAGGCTGGAAGACGTTCAGGTACCTGAGGAGGAGCAGGAGGAGGAGGAGGAGGAGCAGGAGGGGGAGCAGGAGGAAGAGAGAGAGGAGGAGGAAGAGGATGAGGAGGATGAGGTGAAAGAGAAGGAGTGAGCAGAGGTGAGGAGGAAGATGGAAGAAGAGGAGGAGGAGTAGAAGAGAGGAAGGAGGAGAGATGAAGGAGGAGGAGGAGGAGAAGATCGTGGAGGAGGAGAAGAGAGGAAGGTGGAGAAGATTGAGGAGAAGGAGGAGTAGAAGGTGCAGGGAGAGAAGGAGGAAAAGGAGGGAGAGGAGGAGGAGGAGGAGGATGAGGAGGAGGAGGAGACGAAGAGCAGGAGGAGGAGGAGGAAATTCGGAGAGAAGAGGGAGTGCAGGAGAAGGAGGAAGAAAGGAGGGGAGGAGGAGGAGAGGGAGAGGGGCGCGGGGCGTGGGAGACAAAAACAGGAGAAGGAGGAAGACAGGAGGGGAGGAGGAGGTGAAAGAGAAAGAGGATGGAGAAGAAGGAGGAAGAGGAGAATGAGGAGGAGGAGTTTTTCCGTTAAAGTTTTTGTATTTAATCTGAATATTGTGTAGAGGAGGTGTTATAGTCGTGTCCTCCTCACCTCTGGTGTCCTGGCGTCTCTCCTGCAGCTCTGCAGCTGGACTCGTCCGTCTCCTGGTCGTCCCCGGTAACGCCCTCCACCTCGCTAAGCACCGCCCCCCCACACTGATCCAGGACCAGCTGCACCGCCTTAAAGAGACACACACACCGTTAAACACACCGACCTGAGGAGAAGACACAGTTACAGGATCAACAGGAAGAGAAATCTAAAATCAATCAGAATAAACTGTAAAACAAATTCTGCTGATATTTATATATTTCTATCATTTTAAAATACATATATTCACTGTTTATTATCTGTATTACGGATATGGTTGTTTACTGATATTTGACGGCATTTGGCAACTTTTGTTTCTACATTGTTTTTTTCTCCAGTCTTTTCCTGCAGCCTTTATTTTGGCGGTACCTTCCCGTCGCTGGTGATGTCGAGGCGGTGCCAGCGGCGGTCGGTGACGGTGGATTGTGGCGGCAGCTGCAGCGTCAGAGTCCCCGAGCCGTGATTTATACTCAGAGCTGGGACACCGTTCCTCAACTCTGGAGGACCAGGAAAAGACAGATTTAAACTATTTTAAATATTTTAATATATAGGAAGAGGAGGAGGAGGAGGAGGAGGAGGAGGAGGAGGAGGAGGCTGTCAAGCATGTCTTTGTGCAGAATAACTCAGTTAGTAGTGTCATAAATGAACAAACAAATAAAATTACCACAAATAAAGATGTAACATTGTCAAAAAAAGTAACACAATTTTCCAAAGAGATACAAAAAGGCCTCCCAAAAAAGTAAAACTACCAATAAAAGCTACAAAAATTACAGAAGAAAGACACAAAATGACAACATAACAACATAAAGTGACTAAAAATGACACAAAATATCAATGTAAAATTACTCAAAAACAGACACAATTCCCCCCCCAAAAAATGTAAAATGACCAAAAAAAAGTGTAAAATGAGCAAAAAATACAGGAAATTAAACATCTCCTGTCATGTCCTCTCTGATAATAATAATATAAAGAGATTCTGACACAAAAATCTACATTTTAACACAAGTTTTGGTCACTTTTTATAATGGTAACATTTGGAACCGATGATGCGTTCAAGGACCGTCGGAAAGTTCAAACTCTGATGATAAAGCCTGTTTTTACAGTTTCATTCTACAATAAACGTGGTATTTTTGGCAATAATTTAAAGAAAACATAAGTTTCAAACCCTCTGAAGGGATGGTGGGTTTGATTCTAATATATATATATGTACAGTACAGGCTAAAAGTTTGGACACACCTTCTCATTCAATGCGTTTTTCTTTATTTTCATGACTATTTACATTGTAGATTCTCACTGAAGGCATCAAAACTATGAATGAACACATATGGAATTATGTACTTAACAAAAAAGTGTGAAATAACTGAAAACATGTCTTGTATTTTAGATTCCTCAAAGTAACCACCCTTTGCTTACTAGAATATAAGACATGTTTTCAGTTATTTCACACTTTTTTGTTAAGTACATAATTCCACATGTGTTCATTAATAGTTTTGATGAATCTACAATGTCAATAGTCATGAAAATAAAGGAAACGCATTGAATGAGAAGGTGGGTCAAACTGTATATATATTAGAATCAATCTCATCAAATTAAATAATATAATATTTTCAGTTTCTCTGTATAGCTGCTGAATCCACTCAGTCATTCTGTGTGTGTGTGTGTGTGTGTGTGTGTGTGTGTCTATCGATCCTCTCAGTGGTTTTATTGATCCAGCTTCTGATCGATGCTGCAGCCATCTTTGATTTTCCTCTGGTCGTTCTCACTGGTTCAATAGTGACGTAAAGTTAGAGCTCCACATTATTCAGTGGTTGTGAAGGCGTCAGCAGGATAATCCTCCAGCAGCTCTGCAGGGACCTGACATTCACTTTATCAGGACGTCGTCCAGAGTCACTTTGTGTTGGTTTACAGGGACGATCGCTCCGTCTGACTGAGGTTTAAACTCATAGACGGTTTGTAGCAGCAGCAGCATGAAGCTTTACTCACAAACTACCAGAACAGTGACCCGGGGTTTTACTTTTAACATGATGTGACGTGCAGGAATGGGCAGACAGAGACATGTGAACAAATTACAATCAAATACCTCATTTAACCCTTTGAAATGTAGGATTTTTGACAAAAGATCGCCAAAAATACACCATTTATCACAGTTTCCATTAAAAAAAGTGACAAAAATTAAGCTTAAATTGTGATATTTCAACTGTAAAAACAGGCGTTATCGTCAGAGTTTGAACTTGCCGATGGTCCTTGAACGCATCATTTCAGTTTCATTTCATTAAGTTTCCGTTATAAAAAGTGACCAAAACTTGTGTTAAAATGTTGATATTAGTGTCAGAATGTCTTTATTCTCCATGTGTCATTTTTACACAGAGCTGAGAGGAGAGGACAGGAGAGGCTGTTTACACAGAGCTGAGAGGAGAGGACAGGAGAGGCTGTTTACACAGAGCAGAGAGGAGAGGACAGGAGAGGCTGGAAACATGACAATACTGAAAATATGAACAATATGTGGAGAAAACTGTTGTCAATGTCATTTCTTTTGTCATTTTGTGTGTTTTTTGGTAACTTTATGTCTTTTTTGTAACTTTACATCCATTTTGTTAATTTTGTGTCTTTTTTTTGTAATATTTTGTCTTTTTTATAAACAACATTCAAGACACTTTTGGGGAAAAGTGTTTATATATAAATTCCATTTTATTCCAATTAAGAAAAAAAAACATTTATCAGAGAAATTAAACTTGTTTTTTTCTGGTTTCTGTCATTCTAACTGTGTTTTTCTGCACAAAGACGGTTTGACTTGTTCTGATTGAGCTTCAGGACTTTTAAAGGAGATTTATACAGATTTGATATGTTGTCAGTGAACTCACCGACGGCGATGAAGTCCTCCTGCTCGCCGCTGTGGGCGGGGCCTAGCGGGCCGTTGTAGAGCAGCAGCCCGTTGGCCGACTCGGCCAGGAACTCCACAGAGATGTGACTCTGGAAGCAAAGCATCATGGGAGGAAACCAGGCGAAGCCCTGACCCCCAAAACTGTGTTTGGTCTGCTGGCACTCAGGACCGTCCAGCATGGGAGGACACCTACACCTAGAGACAGACAGACAGGAGGACAGACAGGAGGACAGACAGACAGACAGACAGACAGACAGACAGACAGGCAGACAGACAGACAGACAGACAGACAGACAGACAGGCAGACAGACAGACAGACAGACAGACAGACAGACAGACAGGGAGAAATGTTTTTACTGTTTACATGATGACAGGCAGGTTTATAAGAGGATCTGTCAGCTACCAGCCAGAAATAAAGATGGAAAATCACCAAAAAAGACACAAAAATAACAAAAAAAGACTACATTTTCAAAAAAATACCCAAAATGACCCCCCCAAAATTTTAAAATCACTAATAAAAGCTACAAAAGTGACCAAAGAAAGACACAAAATGACCAATAAATACAGAAAATTTAAAAAAAACATTATAAAGTAACATAAAAAAACACACAAAATGTACCAAAAAAGACACATTTCCCAAAAAAAGCACAAAATTACCACAAACAAAGTAAAAGTAAAAAAAATTTATTGAAGCACTTTGCTGCTGTAACACTGTTTAGGGACTAATAAAGAAAAATCTTCTCTAATAATATTTCTGATCTCATGAGTCTCATGCTGCACAGTTTCCTGCTCCCGTGCACGTCTGGCTGAGCTTCACGTGCACAGCTCCAATATTTCACGTGCACTCCCATGCACGTGCACGTGGTTTCTGCAGCCTCAGACTGTCTACGACTCGTCTGAGTTTCTGCTGCAGTTTTCTCTCTGAACGAAGACGCCAACAAGAGTTAAAACGAGCAGAGAGACGAACAGAAAGCTGGACAGATTCTGTTAATTATCAGCAGTAGAGTGTTTTGGTCTGCCAGCAGTAATGATTTAGATTCAGAGAGCAGAAAAGAAAGAGAAGAAGAGAGTGAAGGAGGAGAAACATCTGTCAGATTGAGCAGCTGGAGCTGCTTTCAATGTCTAAACCATTAAAACGACGTGACAATTCAAAGTCAGAGAGAAACCAGACGAGGCGTCGGAGGGTCAGAGCTCCACGTCTCTGATTAAACCTGCAAACTGTTTCACACGTTCAATAATCAGTTAACAAACAGAATCTCTCTCTGCAGCTTCACACTAGAAACTAACAGCTGAAGGCTTCAAGCTGCTGCTGCAGAGAGGAAACTTCCTCTCTCGTTAGAGAGAAGCTGCTTCTACTGGCTCTAACACCATTAACTCATTATAACTCCATCTAGACTGGTCTACAGCTGTGAGATTCACTTTAATGGAAAGTGCATTACAATAAAATGTATTATTATTATTATTATTATTTGCAGAAATCTATCAGTTTATACCAGGGGTCTCAAACTCTAATTACCCGGGGGCTGCAGGAGGCAGTATCAACATGACCAAAAAAACCCACAAAATTACTAAAAACCCTAGAGAAAATGACTAAAAAAAGACACTAAATTACTTAAAAAAGACACAAAATGACCAAAAAAGACACAAAATTACTAAAAAAAGACACAAAATTATTACAAAAAGACATAAAATTATTTTAAAAAGACACAAAATTACAAAAAAAGACAGAATTACCGAAAAAGAAACAAAATGACCAAAAAAAAGACACAAAATTATTTAAAAAAGACACAAAATTATTTTAAAAGGACACAAACTTATTTAAAAAGACACAAAATGACAGAAAAAAAATAAATTACTTAAAAAAGACACAAAATAACCAAAACCCCCCCACAAAATTATTAAAAAAGACAAAAAAAATTACAGAAAGACACAAAATTATTACAAAAAGACACAAAGTTATTTAAAAAAGACACAAAATTATTTTAAAAAGACACAAAATTATCAAAAAAAGAAAAAGAATTACCAAAAAAGAAACGAAATTATTAAATAAGGACACAAAATTATTTTAAAAAGACACAAAATTACTAAAAAAAGACACAAAATTACCAAAAAAGAAACAAAATTATTAAATAAGGACAAAAAATTATTTAAAAAAGACACAAAATTACTAAAAAAAGACACAAAATTACCAAAAAAGAAACAAAATTATTAAATAAGGATACAAAATTATTTTAGAAAGACATAAAAAAAACACAAAATTACAAAAAAACCCACAAAATTATTAAAAGAAGACACAAAATTACCAAAAAGGAAACAAAATTATTAAAAAAGACAAAAAATTATTACAAAAAGACACAAAATTATTAAAAAGACACAAAGTTATTTAAAAAAGACAAAATTATTAAAAAAAGACACAAAGTTATTTAAAAAAGACACAAAATTATTTTAAAAAGACACAAAATTATCAAAAAAAGAAAAAGAATTACCAAAAAAGAAACAAAATTATTAAATAAGGACACAGAATTATTTTAAAAAGACACAAAAAAGGCACAAAATTACTAAAAAAAGACACAAAATTACCAAAAAACTAACAAAATTGTTAAATAAGGACACAAAATAAAAAAAAAAGACACAAAATTACTTTAAACTGGAAATATATGCAAATGAGCGCATATTTAATAAGTCCACGTCTCATTTGCATATCTAAACGTAAAATTTCAGAAAACTTGTAATGCAAAAAAATATTGTCTTAATATAAATACCAAACTGGGTTAGTTTGCTGTTAATATCTATAAGTTATAAATCGAGCCCATCCACCTGTAATACCATATGACCCTATAAGGATGTGTGATGTCACTGACCTGTAGCCCATTGGTCCGTCGGTGCAGGTGCCCCCGTTGAGGCAGGGGCTGGTGGGGTAGGCGGAGCAGGGCAGGTGGGGCGCCTCGCGGCCCCGGCAGCCGCAGCGCGCCGTGGACGACGCCTTCAGGGACACCAGGGACGTGTTCCCCGAGCTGAGCGCCAGGGGGGCGGGGCTAAACGCCACCTCGCTGCTGCAGCCTCCGGACCCCCCGCACTCTGAGGACGCACACTCGTCCACGCCCACCTGGGACACGGACACGCCCACCGCCGCCTCCAGCTGCAGGAGGACACGCTTCATCAGTTCAGGAGGTAAAAAAGGTTCTGCATTAAATAAAACCAGCGGTTCTCAGGAGAACACTGAGGTTCTACAGAAGAAACACCAACGATTAGACAGCAGCCTTTGAATATGAATGTTTTTGTTTATTTATTCATTTATTTATCGTAGAAATAAAATGTAAAAACAGGCATTATCGTCAGAGTTTGAACTTTCCGACAATCTTTAAACGGATCATCGGTTACGAAAGTTACCAGCAGAGGCTGTTTATCGGTCATTTTATTCTATTTCTATTCACATTTTTCTCTTTTTTTGTAATTTTGTGTTGTTTTTTTTTCATTTTAAGTATTTTTTTTTGGTAATTTTGTGTCTTTTTTGACATTTTTACGTATTTTTTGGGTAATTTTGTCTTTTTAGACATTTTACGTATTCTTTGGGTAATTTTCTGTATTTTTTGTCATTTTACGTATTTTTTGGGTAATATTGTCTTTTTAGACATTTTATGTATTTTTTGGGTAATTTTGTGTCTTTTTGTCATTTTTTATTATTACTTTTGGTAGTTTTGTCTTATGAAAGTTTCTATTATAAAAAGTGTTGTTTACACAGAGCTGAGGGGAGAGGACAGGAGAGGCTGGAAACATGACAATACTTCAATATGTACAATATGTGGAGAAAACTGGTTTGGTCATTTTATGTTGTTTCTTTTGTCTTTTTGTGTCTTTTTTGTCTCATAATATGTATTTTTTTGGTAATTTTGTGGGTTTTTATTGTCATTTTACATCTTTTTTTGGTCCATTTATGTTTTTATCTGGTCATTTTACAACTTTTTTTGAAAGTTTTGTGTCTTTTTTGGTCATTTCACGTCGTTACTTGGTAATTTTTAGTCATTTTATGTTGTAATGTGGTCTTTTTGTATGTTTTTGGAAAATTTGTGTCTTTTTGGTGATTTTATGTCTTTATTTTTTGTTATTTTTGGTAATTTTGTTGTGAATATTTTTTTTCCCATGACACTTGTTTACATATAAATTAAACTTTTTTAAGAAGAATTTATCAAATTTATGCCATATATCATACAAATTTATATAAAAAAAGTATAAATAAATTCTATTTTATTCCAATTTAAACAAAAAAATATTCATAAGAGAACTTATTTTTCTCTGATTTCTGTCTTTTTAACTGTGTTTATTCAGAACAAAATCATGTTTGATTGTGCTGATTCCACAGAACTACAGGACCTATTCATTATATAGATTTATATAGATTTTAAACATTGCAGTGAGGACACAGTGAGTTTAGATTAGATTAGATTAGATAAAACTTTATTGATCCCTTGGGATAGCTCCCTCAGGGAAATTGAGTTTCCAGCAGCAAACAGGTTAAAAAGCACACATAGAGAAAAAAAAGAACAATTTATATACAATAATAAATAAATATGATATGAGATGGTTTTTAAATAGTCCTTATGTATGTCTTATTGTATTTGTTATTGTTATTGTTATTGTTACTGTTACTGAGCTGTTTGTTTTGTCGCCTAAAATTAATCAGAATGATTCTGTTTCAGCGACGTGTTTAAACAAAACACAACATAAAAGCAGAATTAAAAGCGACAGATAAATAAAGGGAGTGAAAGATGAATAATTGAGTCAGTTTGAGGCGAACAGAGAGCGACAGCAGCTCTTTGATCCACAAACCTGCATCTCATCTTATTTATGCACTTTGGTGTTAAAGTTTGTCTGTCACTGCTCTCTGCTGCCACGTTCAGACGTTTCCTGTTGTCACCTCGCTTCTTCTCCTCGTTTTGTCTTTCTGGCTGAGAGGTTTTCATCAGAGTCCCTCGGGGCTTCCTGTCTCTCCGACTGGGAGCGTTTCTGTTTTTTGGGGGAGTTTTAGTGATTCAGCTGACACTCTGATCCACAGTGACTCCTCTCTCTCCCCAGGCTCACACCGCTTCACTTTCTGGCTCCACAGTCACTTTTTTAATTTTTCTATTTATCTGACATTCTTCTTCTTCTTCTAAAATCAGCCCAGATACTTTTTCCACCTGAGATAATTAAAGACGCAGCATTTGAAGTTATTTTTAATCACGCTGCGTGTGCTCTCTTCTGGTATTTATACTGAAAACTTTTTGTGCTTTTTTAAATAAGTTGCATCACAGGATGAGACGGCTTCAACATCTGACCTCCTGGTGACAATAACCGCTTTATAAATGCTCTTTATTCTGCTGATTTTCATGGTTTTAGCATGGATTTTGACTCATGAAATGACTAAAAAGTAGCAGATTATGAGTAAAAAAGTAGCAGATTTATGAGGAAAAAAGTGGCAAATCTACAAGAAAAAAGTAGCAGATTAAGAGGAAAAATGTGGCAAATCTATGAGAAAAAAGTTGCAGAATTATGAGATTAAAAGTGACAAATCTACAACAAAAAAGTAGCAGATTTTTAGAAAAAAGTGGCAAATCTAGGACAAATAAATTGCAGATTTATGAGGAAAAAAGTGGCAAATCTACAAGAACAAAAGTGGCAAATCATTCTTCTAAAATCAGCCGAGATACTTTTTCCACCTGAGATAATTAAAGACGCAGCATTTGAAGTTATTTTTAATCACGCTGCGTGTGCTCTGTTCTGGTATTTATACTGAAAACTTTTTGTGCTTTTTTAAATAAGTTGCATCACAGGATGAGACGGCTTCAGAATCTGACCTCCTGGTGACAATAACTGATTTATTAATGCGCTTTATTCTGCTGATTTTCACAGTTTCAGCATGGATTTTGACTCATGAAACAATAAATATTACAGCTGGTGTGTTGTTTTCACTCTAAAATCATGCGTGGGTATTTGTGGCAAATCTACAAGAAAAAAGTAGCAGATTCATGAGAAAAAAGTGGAAAATCTATGAGAAAAAAAGTTGCACATTTATGAGAAAAAAGATGCAAATCTACAACAAAAAAGTAGCAGATTTATAACATTGAAGTAGCAAATCTACGAGAAAAAAGTAGCAGATTTATGAGAAAAAAAGTGTAAAATCTATGTGGAAAAAGTGGCAAATCTACAAAAAAAGTAGCAGATTTATGAGAAAAAAGTTGCAAATCTACAACAAAAAAGTTTCAAATCTACAACAAAAATGTAGCAGATTTATAAGATTAAAGTGGCAAACCTACGAGAAAAAAGTAGCAGATTAAGAAAAAAAAAGTGGCAAATCATTCTTCTAAAATCAGCCCAGATACTTTTTCCACCTGAGATAATTAAAGACGCAGCATTTGAAGTTATTTTTAATCACGCTGCGTGTGCTCTGTTCTGGTATTTATACTGAAAACTTTTTGTGGTTTTTTAAATAAGTTGCATCACGAGACGGCTTCAGAATCTGACCTCCTGGTGACAATAACTGATTTATTAATGCTCTTTATTCTGCTGATTTTCAGCCCTCATTTAGATTAGATTATACTTTATTGATCCTGCAACGGGGAAATTCACTCGTCACAGAAGCAAAAACAGAAGCAAAAGGTGAGAATATAAATTACAGAAAGTAAATAAAAGTTATAAAGAGATTTATGTGATTAAAAGTGGCACATCTAGGAGAAAAAAGTAGCAGATTTGTAGAAAAAAGTGGCAAATCTAGGAGAAAAAAGATGCAGATTTATGAGGAAAAAGTGGCAAATCTACAAGAGAAAAGTAGCAGATTTATGGGATTAAAAGTGGCAAATTAGGAGAAAAAAAGTTGCATATTATGAGAAAGAAGTTGCAAATCTACAACAAAAAAGTAGCAGATTTATAAGATTAAAGTAGCAAATCTACAAGAAGAAAGGAGCACATTATGAGTAAGAATTGGCAAATCTAGAGAAAAAAGTAGCAGATTAAGACAAAAATGTGGCAAATCTACGAGAGAAAAGTAGCAGATTTATGAGATTAGAAGTGGCAAATATTTGAGAAAAAAAATAGCAGATTGGGAGAAAAAAGTGGCAAATCTATGAGAGAAAAGAAGCAGGTTTATGATAAAAAAAATTTGGCAAATCTACGACAAAAAAGTATCAGATTATGAGAAAAAAGTGACAATTCTAGGAGGGAAAAGTAGCAGATTCATGAGCTTAAAAGTGACAAATCTTCAGGGAAAAAATAGCAGATTTATGAAATTAAAAGTGGCAAATCTATGACAAAGAAGCCTCAGATTTTTTAGAAAAAGTGGCAAATCTACGAGAAAAAAGAAGCAGGTTTACGATTAATAAAAAAGTGCCAAATTTACAACAAAAAAGTAGCAGATTTATGGGATAAAAGTGGCAAATCCACAAGAACAGAAGAGAAAATAAGCCTTTATTTTGCCTCGTACCTTTAGCAGTTAGACTGAACAACAGCAGAGTTTAATTTGAGCCTTTTGGCAACAAGTTCATTAATTAAAGCTGATTTTATTTTCCAACAGAAACTTTCTTCATTAAAACTGGCAAAAGCAAACAGCCAGTTCTGGATCTGATTCACACGCTGCCAATAAAAATAAAATAAAGTAATCAAACAGGTTCGATTAGAGATTTGTCAGTTTGAAATCTGAATATTCTCTGTTTACCTGGAAATGGATCCAAAATAAAAAAAAAAAAAGCGATCAGATAAATAAAAAGTCTCCATCTGCTGCAGAAAACTTCAGCAGTGAAAAACATTCACAGACTTTAATTCTTCTCTTTGCTCACCTGTGAGTCTTTATTCTTTAATTAGCCTGGTTTATTTTTATTTGGGCTTTTTTCTCCTCCCTTTCATGAATCCCTTGTCGTCTTTATGATTATTTTTAATAGTTTTATTCAGACAAGAAGCCCTCGAGGAACAGCGGAGAAACATCCATGCTGGGATTTAGTTTCAGAAACTTTTGACTTTCAGTAGATTTGTGTATTTTGTGCGATTTATCATAGAAAGAAACTGTAAAAACAGACATTATCGTCAGAGTTTGGACTTTACAACGGTCCTTGAACTGATCATAGGTTACGGAAGTTTCTGTTACTTGTGTTAAATGTTGATATTTGTGTCAGAATGTCTTTATTCTCCATGTGTGGTCATTTTGTGGCATTATTTGGAAATTTATGTAGCTTTTTTTGGTCATTTTGTGTCATCTTACGTGGTTTTTAGTAATTTTGTGGGTTTTTATTGTCGTTTTACGACTTTTTTGGGGTAATTTTCTGTATTTATTGGTCACTTTGTCTCTTTTTTTGGTAATTTTATGTCATTTTTAGTCATTTTATGTTGTTATGTGGTCATTTTGTGTGTTTTTTGTGTCATATTACGTAGTTTTTAGTAATTTTGTGGGTTTTTATTGTCGTTTTACGCCTTTTTTGGGGGGTAACTTTCTGTACGTATTGGTCACTGTGTCTTTTTTGGTCATTTTGCATCTTTTTTTGATCATTTTGTGTCATTTTTAGTCATTTTATGTTGTTATGTGGTCATTTTGTGTTTTTTTTGTTTCATATTACGTGGTTTTTAGTCATTTTGTGGGGTTTTATTTTCATTTTACATCTTTTTTTGGGGGTAATTTTCTGTATTTATTGGTCACCTTGTACCTTTTTTGGCCATTCTACATCTTTTTTTTGTAATCTTATGTAATTTTTAGTCATTTTATGTTGTTATGTGGTCATTTTGTGTCTTTTTTGTGTCATATTACGTGGTTTTTAGTAATTTTGTGGGTTTTTATTGTCGTTTTATGACTTTTTTTGTGTAATTTTCTGTATTTATTGGTCACTTTGTGCCTGTTTTGGTCATTTTGCATCTTTTTTTGGTCATTTTATGTCATTTTTTGTCATTTTATGTTGTTATGTGGTCATTTTGTGTCTTTTTTGTGTCATACTGTGTAGTTTTTAGTAATTTTGTGGGTTTTTATTGTCGTTTTACGCCTTTTTTGGGGGTAATTTTCTGTACTTATTGGTCACTGTGTCTTTTTTAATCATTCTACATCTTTTTTTGTAATTTTATGTTGTTATTTGGTCATTTTGTGTCTTTCTTCTGTCATTTTACAACATTTTTTGGTCATTATGTATCTCTTATGTAAATGTTGTGTCTTTTTTGGAATGTTGCGTCTTTATTTTTGGTCATTTTGTGTTTTTCTTACAACATTTGTGACACTTGTGGGCACTTGGAAAATTGTTTATATATAAATTCCATTTTGTTCCAATGTTACTGTCATTGAGTGTGTGTGTTTAATGTGTGTGTGTTTCATGTGTGTATGTGTGTTTAAGGTGTGTGTGTTCTCCCGGTTCACCACCTCCTCCTCTCTCCGTTCTGACCTCAGGTCAGCAGCTGCTGTCGTGCTTTTAACGGCTCTAAAATATTCATCAGCATGTTTACAGCGTGGGATCATACGAGCGTCTCAGAGTTTAACCTCCAGGTTAACCTCGCCGCGCTGAGTGTTCACACGGTCGTCTAACGGAGCGTTCACTGACCGTGTGAAGAGTCAGAAAGTCATGTTTAATAGATGTGTAATTAATGTGTCATTACTCCTCTGTGTGTGTCTGTGTGTGCATGCGTGTGTTTTTTTGTGTGTGTGCATGTGTGTGTGTGTGTGTGCATATATGTGTGTGCATGTGTGTGTGTGTGCATTTTATGTGTGTGTGTGTATATATATATGTGTTTGCATATGTGTGTTGCGTGTGTGTGTGTGTGTCTGTGTGTGCATGCGTGTGTTTTTTTGTGTGTGTGCATGTGTGTGTGTGTGTGTGCATATATGTGTGTGCGTGCATATATGTGTGTGCATGTATGTGTGTGTGCATTTTATGTGTGTGTGTGTGTATATATATATGTGTTTGCATATGTGTGTTGCGTGTGTGTGTGTGCATGTGTGTGCATGCGTGTGTTTTTTTGTGTGTGTGCATGTGTGTGTGTGCATATATGTGTGTGTGTGTGTGTGTGTGTGCATTTTATGTGTGTGTGTGTATATATATATCTGTTTGCATATGTGTGTTGCGTGTGTGTGCATGTGTGTGTTTTTTTGTGTGTGTGCATGTGTGTGCATATATGTGTGTGTGTGTGTGTGTGCGCATTTTATGTGTGTGTGTGTGTATATATGTGTTTGCATATGTGTGTTGCGTGTGTGTGTGTGTGCATGTGTGTGTGCATGCGTGTGTGTGTGTGTATGTGTGTGTATGTGCATGCATGTGTGTGTTTGTGTGCGTGTGTGTGTGTGTGTGTGTGTACGTGTGTGTGTGTGTTTTAAAAGTATCAGAAGTTTCCTTTTTTTGGCTTCACAGATATTCAGGTTCATGAAATTGCTCAGAAATTGTGCAGATTTTACTTCAAACTTGTAAACTTTCTGTCCTCTCGCAGCTGTTTTATTCTATAAATCAAATGTTTCAGCAGCTGAAGCTCATTTCATCATGCAAAACACAAACACGGAGCTGAAACTTTGTTAAAACAATTTTTCTGCAGATCCTTGAAAAGAAAGTAAGAAGAAGAAGAAGTTTTTGTGTGTCTGTTGGAGCAGAAACCTTCCAGAATGTTTCCGTGTTGGTGTCCTCACCTTGTCTCTGTTTGCCGCCACGTATCCCAGCAGCCTCTCCTTCCTGTAGAACGGCGAGCCGTGAGCGGCGAACCAAACGTTGAGCGCCTTCTCGCCCCGCTGGCCGGCGTCGCCCACGGAGAAGATCAGAACGTTGGTGGGCGGAGTCTGCAGGAGGTCGGCCAGCGCCGCAGCCAGACGGGAGAAGAGGCTCTCCTCCTCGCCGCCGCTGAAGAACTGATCCAGGGTCAGGTCTGCAGACAGGAGCAGCGTTAGGAACACCAGCAGACAGACACAGAGAGACAGACAGATAGACAGGCAGACAGGAGGACAGACAGACAGACAGACAGACAGACAGACAGACAGACAGACAGACAGACAGACAGACAGACAGACACAGAGAGACAGACAGACAGACAAACAGACAGACACAGAGAGAGAGACAGACAGACAGACAGACACACACACACACACACACACACACACACAGACAGACAGACAGGAGGACAGACAGACAGACAGACAGACAGACAGACAGACAGACAGAGACAGACAGACAGACAGACAGACAGACAGACAGACAGAGACAGACAGACAGACAGGAGGACAGACAGGAGGACAGACAGACAGACAGACAGACAGACAGACAGACAGACAGACAGACAGACAGGTCTGTGTGTGTCTGAGGGACTCACTGTTGAGGCGGAGGGACGCGGCGTTCCTCAGGGCGTCCTGCGGCAGCGCCCGGACGTCCACCTGAGCCGTGGAGGTGACGTCGGGCCAGGTCTGGTCCGAGACCCGGACCTGGAGGCGGTAGGATCCTGGAGGGGCCCCGTCCCTGATGCTGATCAGACCAGAGCTCTGGTTCAGACTGAACAACCTGCAGACAGACAGACGGACAGGGGGAGGGGCTTAACGTTAGCTTTTATACATGCAATATTTTTTTTTTTTTTTTTTTTTTTTAAAGATTATTTTTTTGGCATTTTTACATGCTTTATTGAAAGTGAGAGACAGATAGAAAGGGGGTGACAGAGGGGAGGACATGCGGCAAAGGGAGCTCAGGCCGGATTCAAACCCGGCTCCACCGCAGCGAGGACTGTGGCCTCTATACATGGGGCGCCTGTGTAACCCACTACGCTACGGACCACCCTTATACATGCAATATTATTTTAACCTGCAAAATGTATTCTTCTTTTTATAAAGCTACACTATTTTTTATACCACAAATTTATGTATCTTTTTATTTTTATTTTTATATCTGCCATATTTATTGTCCGTTATTTTAACATGCACTTTTTAATTATTTTTACCTGCAATATTTATTATTATTTTTTACCTGCATTTTTTATTCTTTATTTGCGCACTACTTTTTAATTTTTTTTAACCTGAATTATTTATTATTTTACCTGGACTTTTTTTTTTTATCTGCATTTTTTTTTTTACCTTCACTACTTTTTTTTTACCTGCAGTATTTATTTATTGTATTTCATTTTTTACCTGCAATATTTATTATTATTTTTTACCTGCATTTTTTATTCTTTATTTGCACAATTTGTTTTACTAGCACTACTTTTAATTTTTTCTTTACCTGAATTATTTATTGTTTTACCTGGACTTTTTATTCTCTATCTGCATTTTTTTTTACCTTAACTATTTTTTTTACCTGCACTATTTATTTTTTTTATTTTTTTACCTGCACTACTTTTTAAAATGTATTTTACCTGAACTATTTTTTTTACCTGCACTATTTATTCATTTATTTATTTTACCTGCACATTTTTTTAACCTGCACAATTTTGAATTTTTTGCACTACTTTTTTACCTGCACTATTTCTTTTTTTACCTGCACAATTTTTTTTACCTGCATGATTTATTTTTATTTTTCACCTGCACTATTATTATTATTATTTTTTTTAACCTGTACTAGTGACAAATATTCACTTGAAAATCAGACAAAACTGCAGCCTGTTTACACAGAGCCGAGAGGAGAGGACAGGACAGGAGAAGCTGATAAAATGCAAATAGATCAATATCAGGAGAGCTATATTTTTATATTCATATTCATGACACTTGTGAGCACTTGGAGAAGTGTTTATATAAAAAAATCAATTTTATTTAAATACATTTTTTTTTTAAATCACAGAAATTCAACTTTTTTTGTGATTTCTGTCATTCTAATTGTGTTATTCCGCACAAAGACTGTTTGAGTTGTTCTGATTGTTCTGATTGTGTTGATTCCTCAGAGCTGCAGGACTTAGAGATTATAGAGATTTTATATATTGCAGTAAAATAAAAGGACACAGAGAGGAGAATGATGTTAAAAGAGCAAAAAAATGCCCAGAAACTGTTTGCTGGGGCTGAAGAACAAACACAGTTTGGGGTTTTTTCAGTGTATATCTGCGATCTTTCCTCAGCAGGTTTTTCTTTCTGCTTTTGAAAAACCAGGAGGGATAAAACCGAGCTGGTCCAGATGCTGCGATGCATCTATTTCTAAGTCTTCCTCAGATCAGACTCTGAGGTCCAACACGGATCCTTGGGGAACGTTTCTTGATCTGGGAAGAACTCTGGCGCTCTCCCTGTTCCAGAGCCGGTCCTGAACCTGAGCCACCAGCCTCATGTTAGAGTTTAACCTGGTTCCAGCACGCCAACCTTCAGAGCTCCCCACCACACAGACTCATTAACGGAGAGAGAGTGGAGGCTTTAAAGGCTTCAGACCTTCACTGACAGGAAACATCTAATGTTCAGATCAAACCAGAACAAAGGAGCGTCTGCCGGCCGGACGAGGAGGTCTTAGTTGTTCAGGATCACTTAAAATGAAATCCTGCAAACCTCTTGTCCGGTCTCACCAGTCTGTTTTTATTCCATTATTCACATTTTTCATGACTTTGTCAACCAGTTTGTTCCCAAAGACCTTCTGCAGCTGAAAATGAGCAAAATGCAAATACAGAGCTGGAGTTTTTATTAAAATAATGATACTTTTCTGCAGATCATGTTGCTGTTGGTTGTTTCTTTCAGGAGTTTTATTCTTGAAGCCCCCAGTCTGTTTTCCATGTGTGTTAAATATGTATGAAATAACATAATTATGAGTTCTCCTGGATTTATATCACGCTTTAAAGGTTTCAAACCTGCAACACTTCACTGACAGGAAACAAACCAGAAGATATAATGTGCAGATCAAACCATAACAAACGAGTGTCTGCCGGGCCGGACGCTGATTCTGCAGATTAACATCAAACCCTCAAACTTCCTCTCTCACAGCTGTTTTTATTCTATAATTCCCATTTTTCAGCAGCTGACGCAGATTTCCTCATGCAATATTCAATTCAGCTTTAACCCGATAGACGTCAAATTGGGTCAGTACCATCTTAAGACCTGTTTGATTAAAAGCTGTTAACAGTTTTTATTTTTTCCTAAAGCATGTGGCCGTGGCATGGCGACGAAATATGGCGTTTTCGGCCTAAAACAGAAATAAATAACTTGCCTGATTTGGAGGGTTTCTCATATGTAAAAAGTTGCATCTATAATTTTGAACGTGTGTCAGGCCTGGTGTTAATTTAAATATTTAAGGGGTTGCACGAAATGAAGATGAATGAAGAACAAATCCCCCCCAAAAATAAAAATCTGATTGCAAAAACGTGTTTTAAGAAGCCAACAAAAATTAATTTTGACAGTTTTAAAAGTAACTGAAGTTGCCTTTTTTGGCTTGTCAAGTTCATTTAAAATAAATTCTGCAGATTAAACTTCAAACCCTTAAACTTTATGTCTCATGTTTTATTCCATCATTCAAATCTTTCAGCAGCTGACGCAGATTTCCTCATGCAACACTCAAATACAGAGCTGCAACTTTGTTAAAAATACTGATAATCTGTTATTTCCTGCTGCAGAGAAGAGATGAGGCAGCATGTTGCTGTGCTGGTCCTTTCCTCTCCAGGGCCCCGGTCTGTTTTTCCTTAATATGAAATAACATATTAATATCCTAGATTCGTAAGCACGCTTTCAAGCTTTTGCAACTCTTCCCCGACAAGAAACAAACGAGCAGATATAATGTGCAGATCAATCCCAAACAAACGAGCGTCTGATATCTTTGCAGCCTTGATTTCCTGAGAGGTGACGTGATGTTGTGATTGGCCCTCTGGGGGCCGCTTCACCTCTCCCCAACATCTTGTTTTTCCTCACGTCTGTACGTAAATAAAGCGGCAACCTTAAACCTGATCCATACTGTGAACAAATTGCCATCTGCCGCCTGCTCCGGGATGCTAATTCTCCGGCGGTTCCTTTGTTCTCGGCCCGTTTCTTGTCGTCCTTATAGGTGTCTCGTTAGAAGAGGAGGTGGCAGCGAGCGCAATCAGGCTCTCCTTTCAACGCGTCCGCATGAAGCCTCGCCTCATCAAACAAAACGAGCGCGCCCTCGCCGCGCTTCACTGGGAATTTTCAATACCGCTGGTTATGAAGTATTAATAGCACTGTTCCTGACAAGTCAGATCCCCTTCTCTATCTCTCTCTCCTCCCCGTCCTCTGCCCTTTCATTCTCTTTCACTCTTTCTTTGTTTCTGCCTTCAAACTGCCTGTTTCACTGTCCCAATTTCCCTTTCTCCTCTGTGTCGCACCGCACCTTTGTACTGTCTCTTCCTCTCTATTTTAAATCTGTCAGCTCCTGTGCAGCTCTTTTATTTCCCTTCTCTCTTTGTCTCCGTGCATCTCTTGCTGCGTGTCACATGAGAGGGGACACTTTAAGACGGGAATCTTTTCCTCTCTTTGGCTCCAACACATCCTGAAACAGCTTTACATCTGCCGTTCTCCGCACGCTTTTATCCCAAAACTACTACAGGAGTGTGTACGTTTAAACCCTCCGTTTGTCATGTTTCCACCTGTTTCTTTTTTAGTCGACCTGATGAATTAAAAGATCAGAATTCCTCTCTGACGTAACCTCAGGAACCTGTTGAAATTGAAGGCATTATTATTATTTTCTCCCAAACTGATTGCCCTTTTTGGAGGCTTTATCATATTTCGACACTTAGCATGTGTGTCAATAGGTGACGGAAATTTCAGCATTTACATAAACTAACAAAATTTGGTACAAAATTACAAAAGAGCTGCACAATATGGGAAATTTTCACGTAGAGACACAAAATTTGGTGCACAGATGTAACATGCAGAGACGCACAAAAAAGCCTCTTGGACCAAAACCCTAAACCCAACAGGAAGTTGGCAATCTTGACTTGAATGGCAATTTTGGGCCTTTTTGGCCATTTCTAGGCTTCGTAATTTAATGAACTCCTCCAACAGCTTTAACCTGATCAACTTCAAACTTGGTCAGTCCAATCATGAGACCTGTCTGATTAAAACTAGTTTACAGCTTTTATCTATTTTATAGTATGTGGGTGTGGCATGATGGCGAAATATGGCATTTTCACCATAAAACAGAAATAAATGAATTGCCCCATTTGCAGGCTTGTTTCTTTTTTAGTCGACCTGATGAATTAAAAGATCAGAATTCCTCTCTGACGTAACCTCAGGAACCTGTTGAAATTGAAGGCATTATTATTCTTTTCTCCCAGACTGATTGCCCTTTTTGGAGGCTTTGTCATATTTAGACACTTAGCATGTTTATCAATAGGTGACGGAAATTTCAGCATTGACATAAACTAACAAAATTTGGTACAAAATTACAAAAGAGCTGCACAATATGGGAAATTTTCACGTAGAGACACGAAATTTGGTACACAGATGTAACATGCAGAGACGCACAAAAAAGCCTCTTGGACCAAAACCCTAAACCCAACAGGAAGTCGGCAATCTTGACTTGAATGGCAATTTTGGGCCTTTTTGGCCATTTCTAGGCTTCGAAATTTAATGAACTCCTCCAACAGCTTTAACCTGATCAACTTCAAACTTGGTCAGTCCAATCATGAGACCTGTCTGATTAAAACTAGTTTACAGCTTTTATCTATTTTAAAGTATCTGGGTGTGGCATGGTGGCGAAATATGGCATTTTCACCATAAAACAGAAATAAATGAATTGCATTTGCAGGCTTGTTTCTTTTTTAGTCGACCTGACGAATTAAAAGATCAGAATTCCTCTCTGACATAACCTCAGGAACCTGTTGAAATTGAAGGTGTTATTATTATTATTTTCTCCCAAATTGATTGGCTTTTTGGAGGCTTTATCACATTTAGAAAGTTGTGACACTTTGCACGTGTGTCAATAGGTGAAGGAAATTTCAGCACTGGCGTAAATAAACAAAATTTGGTACATATATGTATTGTGGTGACACGCACCAAAAAGCCTATTGGACCCATACCCTAAACCCAACAGGAAGTCAGCCTTCTTGACTTGAATGGCAATTTTTGGGCCTTTTGGCCATTTTCAGGCTTCATAATTTAACAAACTCCTCTAACAGCTTTAATCTGATTGACTTCAAACTTGGTCAGTCCAATCATAAGATCTGTTTGATTAAAACTTGTTTACAGTTTTCATTTTTTAAAAGTATGTGGGCGTGGCAAATTCCTTCAGTGGCGCCCATTAGAAAATTTCAAAAGAGTTGCACAATATAGTAAATTTTCACGTAGAGACACGAAGTTTGGTACATAAATGTATCGTGGTGAGACGCACCAAAAAGCCTCTTGGACCAATAACCTAAACCCAACAGGAAGTGGGCCAGCTTGACTTGAATGGCGATTCTGGGCCTTTTTTTGGGCATTTTTGGCCATTTTCAGGCTCTGTACTATAACAAACACTTCCTGTAGCTTTAAATCAATTGACTCCAAATTTGGTCAATACCATCTTAAGACCTACTTGAAGAAAATCCCTCCGAAAATAGACATCATATTGCAACTTTCTTTCACTAGCGTCTCCTCACACTTTGTTCTGGACTGCAATGTGAATGCACGCCAACATTACACTGCCAATTAATCAGTATGAACGTCCTGAGGCAGAAAGCCAGCTCAGCTCTTTCCAATATGGTTGGATTTTGCAGAAATCCAGTCTGAAAGGAGCTCCAGTTTCTAAAACAAAGCAGCAGTTTTTTTTAAGTTTTCCAGTTGACCAAATAAAGTACTTTTACTTGTGTTACTTCAAGAATAACCCGCTGATCATCTCCACCTCTCTACGTCTTCCTCTGCATTTTCTAAAATTATTATGTCTCGACCTTCTTCTGCCTCACGACTCTATCAAACTACCTCCTCTTCATCGTCCCGTCACCTTTTTAAAGTCTACTGTTAAATACTAATCTCCACTTTCCCCTCCATCGCTCTCTTCTTGTGAGAGTTTTCCCCTGCACCAGATCAAAGTACCTGGATGGTTTTCCTTCGAACCGGTACACCTTCTCACTCCAGTCGTCAAGGTCGGGGGATTGAACTCGTCCGAGCGCCGTCGTCGGGAGAATACCTGTCAGGAGGACGGGGAAATGAAAAGACACGGAAAAAGTCAAATGCATTGGAAAGGAATTAGTTTTGAGTGCCGGGGATCCCTGCGGTAGACTCCTACCCAAAATATTAAGAAGGAAAAAGGGGAAGAAAGTGGAGATAAGGTGTTGGGCGACGCCTCATTGGCAGCGCGGTCATGGTTTGACAGCGCAGCAGGAAGACGTGCACACATTAAAGCCGCTCGCTCAGTGCCCCCCCCCCCCCTTACTCTTCCAAAAAAAGCTGAACGCAGCGCTGTAATCTCTTTAGCTGTGAAATCAGCTGCCTTTTAAAAATGCCTCCTGTTTATGTGCCCGTCAAACCTGGGACTTAAGCTGGAGTTAATTGTTTGCTTCATGGCATGTTGCTGAGCTACGTGATGGATTCGTATTAGCGGGTTAATGTACTTTCATGTGGAAAGGCCCCGGAGAGGAAAATCCACTAAAAATACATTACAGAAAACCTTAGTTTTTCCAGCAAATTACAGGAGGCTGACAGTTGTTTTCTTCAATATCTTGTTCATTTTGATGCCTGGTTCAACTAAAGGTACATTTGTTTGGACAAATATAATGATAACAACAAAAATAGCTGATAAGAGTTTAATTTAAGAGCTGATATCTAGACATTGTCCATGGTTTTATTCATAATGATTTTGGTTATAATGAAGAAAGCCATGTTAACCATCTGGAGTCCACGAAAGCGCCGGAGCACAACTTCTTCATGACATCAAAATAAGACACAAAAAGACACAAAATGACAAAAAAAAGACACAAAATGACCAGAAAAAGACATAACGACAGACACAAAATGACCAAAAAAGACACAAAAAAGACACAAAAAAGACACGAAAAGACATGAAAAGGATAAAAAAATGGACAAAAATAGTCCAAGACTCCATAGAGATCTAGAGAGTCTAGATATCAGCTCTTAAATTAAACTCTTATCAGCTATTTCTGTTGTTATCATTATAATTGTCCAAAAGACACAAAATGACAAAAAAAAAGACACAAAATGACTGTTTATGTGCCCGTCAAACCTGGGACTTAAGCTGGAGTTAATTGTTTGCTTCATGGCATGTTGCTGAGCTACGTGATGGATTCGTATTAGCGGGTTAATGTACTTTCATGTGGAAAGGCCCCGGAGAGGAAAATCCACTAAAAATACATTACAGAAAACCTTAGTTTTTCCAGCAAATTACAGGAGGCTGACAGTTGTTTTCTTCAATATCTTGTTCATTTTGATGCCTGGTACAACTAAAGGTACATTTGTTTGGACAAATATAATGATAACAACAAAAATAGCTGATAAGAGTTTAATTTAAGAGCTTATATCTAGACATTGTCCATGGTTTTATTCATAATGATTTTGGTTATAATGAAGAAAACCATGTTAACCATCTGGAGTCCACGAAAGCGCCGGAGCACAACTTCTTCATGACATCAAAATAAGACACAAAAATGACACAAAATGACTAGAAAAAAGACACAAAAATGACCAAAAAAGACACAAAATTACTAAAAAAAGACACAAAATGACCAGAAAAAGACACAACAGACACAAAATGACCAAAAAAGACACAAAAAAGACACAAAAAAGACACAAAAAAGACACAAAAAGGATTCAAAAATGGACAAAATAGAAAATAGCCCAAGACTCCATAGAGATCTAGAGAGTCTAGATATCAGCTCTTAAATTAAACTCTTATCAGCTATTTCTGTTATCATTATATTTGTCCAAAAGACACAAAAAGACACAAAATGACTAAAAAAAAGACACAAAATGACTGTTTATGTGCCCGTCAAACCTGGGACTTAAGCTGGAGTTAATTGTTTGCTTCATGGCATGTTGCTGAGCTACGTGATGGATTCGTATTAGCGGGTTAATGTACTTTCATGTGGAAAGGCCCCGGAGAGGAAAATCCACTAAAAATACATTACAGAAAACCTTAGTTTTTCCAGCAAATTACAGGAGGCTGGCAGATGGTATGAAGCGCTAAATAAGTGATGTAGGGCTGCGAGCAGTCGACTGTGATGAGTTCAGTCTTAACAACAGCAGCACAGAGCACTCAGGAGGTGGTGGGAGGGCCCCCAGGGGCCCCGAGGTTAGAGGAGCCCGTCTGAGACCAGCGAGACTCCCGTCAGACCAGCTGGTGAACTCTGAACCGGGACGACGAGCGGCAAATGTTCTCTTGTCCCTCTAGAAGTGCCACTTCTCAGAAGGTTCTCAGGTGTGAAATGAAAAACAGCGAGTGCACTCAGAGAAGCCTGCTGCCGCGTAAATGAAGGTTAACAAGGAAAAAAAATGGAAATATGTAAAAGGAAGTCATGGGCAGGGAGGAGAGTACAGGTACGTCTAAAAAAATTAGAATATCATGGAAAAAGTTCAATCATTTCAGAAAGTGAAACTGTGTTTAATTTACGGTAAAATACCATCAGCTGTGGTTGCCAGAACTTCACTGTAAAAAATACAGTGAGCGTGTGTTAATGTAAATATCAGCAAAATCTGTAATTTATACTGAATAATCCCATTACTTTTAAGATATTTGTGTCATCATGGTATTTCTCCATTCATTTTACATGAAAATATTTACAGCAAACTTCTTCATGACGTCAAAATAAGACACAAAAATGACACAAAAAGATACAAAAAGACATAAAATGACTTCAAAAAGACACAAAATGACTAGAAAAAAGACACAGAAGACACATAATGACACAAAAAAAACCAAAATGACAAAAAAGACACAAAACAAAAAAAGACACAAAAAAGACACAAAAAAGGCACAAAAAGACATGAAAAGGATTCAAAAATGGACAAAATAGTCCAAGACTCCATAAAGTTAAATGTCTAGATATCAGCTCTTACATTAAACTCTTATCAGTTATTTTTGTTGTTATGATTATATTTGTCCAACAAAATGTACCTTTAGTTGTACCAGACATCAAAATGAACAAGAAACTGAAGAAAACAAGGAGGTCTAATCATTTTTTCCATGACTGTAGTAAAACGTACCCTCATAGCTGTAGACGACGAAGTGTGTGTGTCCCGGGGAGTGGGGGTGGTCGTTCCTGTCGCCGATGACGACCGTCAGCGTGCCGGTGGAGCTCATTGGAGGAGAGCCGCTGTCAATCATGAGGATCGGGAGGCGGTACTCCTTCTGCCGCTCGCGGTCGAAGGTCCGGAGCGCCGTGACGGCTGCGCTGCCGTTCCGAAAGTCGGTCAAATTGAAGCTGGCGGCGTCGGAGGTGAGCATGAGCAGCCGGATGGAGAACGGCCCGCCGTTGGCGGAGGTGTCGCGGTCGGTGGCGTGGAGGAGGAAGGAGGTGTCGTTCATGCGGACCGGCTGCGGCGCCGCCGTGTTCTCCCAGACGACCGGCTCGTAGGCGACCTCGAACTCCGGCCCGTTGTCGTTGACGTCGAGGACGGTGACCATCACGATGGCGGTACCGGTCAGAGGCCGAGGACTCCCGGCGTCCACGGCGAGGACCATGATCCGGTGCTGCGAGATCTTCTCCCGGTCCAGAGAATCGGCCACGACCACCCAGCCGGACTGGTCCACCAGGAACTGGCCGTACGGGTCCGACTCTTTGGAGATGCTGTACGAGAAGCGTCCATTCTGGCCCGAGTCCAGATCAGAAGCGGTTACCTGGGCGACGATCGTCCCCACGGGAACGTCCTCGGACATGGCGGGCGCCTCGTAGAACTGCGGTAAGAAGACGGGGGCGTGGTCGTTGGCGTCCTCCACCTGGACGAGGCAGTGGGCCAGGCTGAAGAAGTCGGCGTCCTCGGCCTTCAGCGTCAGGTTGAAGGTCCTCTCGCGGGGCTTCTCGAAGTCCACCTTCTTCTTGAGCTTTATGACGCCGCGCCGGTTCACTTTGTCCGTCTCCACGAAGAACTTCCTGTCCTCGTCGCCGCCAACGATGCTGAAGGTGACCACGGCGTTCTCGCCTTCGTCTCCGTCCGTGGCAGAAACCACGAGAACCTCGCTGTTCACCTCCAGGTCCTCCGTCACCTGAACACCCAACAAAAACATTGGTTTTTAATTCATTGGTCAATTTTGTTTGTCAAGTTTTGGGCTGTTTTTCTCCCGTAACATGTCTTCTTGCAAAAAGAAGTGAAATTGTCTGAGTTGATCACAATCGGTGAATTTAAATCGATTCTAAAGGATAAAGAGATGGATGGATGGGTGGATGGATAGAGTGATGGATGGATGGATGGATGGATGGATAGGCAAGTTTTTCCACACAGAAAGTGTTTGTAATCTTTACTCAGGCTGTTTCTAAGTAATATTTATTTAATAGAACCACTTTAAAAAAAAAATTAAAATACACAAGTAAACTGCAGATTCACTGATTTCATTTTACATTACATTTTACTTGGAAATATCAACTAATGAAGCCAATGAACTGGTTTAGTGAATATTACTTGGAATTAATGATTCAATTTACAGATAAAACTGAGGACACATAATAACAAACAATCACTAAGTAATGCACTACAGAAAAAACGAAAATTTACTGAAAAACTGCTATTTTAAAGTAAAAGCACTGAATTCGTATTTCTTTGTAGAATTGATATAGATTGATTGAAATAATAATAACACTCCAAAAAATCCCTTTTTTTCAGTGTACAAGTTTTCTTGTGGCCTCACCTGAGCGCTGTAGAGCCTCTGGGTGAAGACGGGGGGATGGTCGTTGACGTCTGAAACCATGATGGTGGCCGTCCCCGTCCCCGCCAACCCCCCTCCGTCCCTCGCCTCCACCACCACCAGGTAGCGCTGCTCCGCCTCGCGGTCGAGGGAGCGCAGCACGGTGTAGATGGTGCCGGTGCTGGCGTTGATGGAGAACAGGTTGAGGTTGATCTCGTTGCGTACGTTCTTGATGATGCTGTAGGTCAGCATGGCGTTCTTGCCCTCGTTGGGGTCGTCCAGGTCCATGGCGCGCATCTCCATGACCGAGGTGTCGGCCGGCGAGTTCTCAGGCACTTGCCCGACAAAACACCCGTCGACCTCCAGCGCCGGGCACGGGAAGAAGGGCGCGTTGTCGTTGACGTCTCGGACCTCCAACAGCACGTCGGCGAACCCCGTGAGTCCCGCCCCGCCCTCGTCTGTGGCGAGGACGAGGAACCTCCAGGCCGGGCGCTCCTCGCGGTCCAGGCGCCGCTGGGCGTAGATTCTTCCCGTCCGTTCGTCGATGGTGAACTCACCACCGGCGCCCTGGCCATGGAGGGAGTAGCGCAGGGCGGTCTGGTCGGCCTCCTGGTCCGGATCTGTGGCGGAAACCTAGAAAGGACAAGAAAATAATCCAAAATGAGACATTTCTGATTTCTTTTACCACACAAACCTCTCAGCCTCCGGTAGACTATGGTAGACTATGGTAGACTCCGGTAGACTCCAGCAGACTCCGGTAGACTCCGGTAGACTCCGGTAGACTATGGTAGACTCCGGTAGACTATGAGACTATGGTAGACTATGGTAGACTCCGGTAGACTCCAGTAGACTCCGGTAGACTCCGGTAGACTCCGGTAGACTATGAGACTATGGTAGACTATGGTAGACTATGGTAGACTATGGTAGACTCCGGTAGACTCCGGTAGACTATGGTAGACTATGGTAGACTATGGTAGACTCCGGTAGACTCCAGTAGACTCCGGTAGACTCCGGTAGACTATGGTAGACTCAGGTAGACTATGAGACTATGGTAGACTATGGTAGACTCCGGTAGACTATGGTAGACTATGGTAGACTCCGGTAGACTATGAGACTATGGTAGACTATGGTAGACTCCGGTAGACTATGAGACTATGGTAGACTATGGTAGACTCCGGTAGACTATGGTAGACTATGGTAGACTCCGGTAGACTATGGTAAACTATGGTAGACTCCGGTAGACTATGGTAGACTATGGTAGACTCCGGTAGACTATGGTAGACTATGAGACTATGGTAGACTCCGGTAGACTCCGGTAGACTATGAGACTATGGTAGACTATGGTAGACTCCGGTAGACTATGGTAGACTATGGTAGACTATGGTAGACTCCGGTAGACTATGGTAGACTATGGTAGACTCCGGTAGACTATGGTAGACTATGGTAGACTATGATAGACTCCGGTAGACTATGGTAGACTATGGTAGACTCCGGTAGACTGTGGTAGACTATGGTAGACTCCGGTAGACTATGGCAGACTATGGTAGACTATGGTAGACTCCGGTAGACTATGGTAGGCTATGGTAGACTCCGGTAGACTATGGTAGACTATGGTAGACTCCGGTAGACTCCGGTAGACTATGGTAGACTATGGTAGACTCCGGTAGACTATGGTAGACTCCGGTAGACTCCGGTAGACTATGGTAGACTATGGTAGACTCCGGTAGACTATGGTAGACTCCGGTAGACTCCGGTAGACTATGGTAGACTCCGGTAGACTCCGGTAGACTATGGTAGACTATGGTAGACTCCAGTAGACAATCAGAAGTTAAAAGTATAATTTTAGGCTTTAAGCACTCATCCAAACGTGTTCTATCTTTTAATTTATGGTGATTGTAATGCGGTTTTTCTACCTTAAATGACTTGATCTAAAATATGTGAATTGCTTTTGTGTAACTGCAAAAAATGTGTATCTAAAAACAAGATAAAAACACTAAATCTGAGTGAAATGATCTTGCTGCATGGACACTTTACAAGATTTCTTAAATTAAGATTATTAAATCTAGAAATAAGCATGTTGAACACTTAAAAAAATGAATTAACTCTTAAAACAAGATAAATTATCTCACACTTCTAAATCTCTAAAGTTTTTTTTTGTTATCCTGGTAAGAAACAAATAATTTGCAGTGTATGAAACGCTTTTCCTCTTAAAAACTAGATGATTTATTGAGAATAACAACAGAGAAAAGTGACTCTTATAACTGCTTACATAGTTAAAAAGTCTTCCAGACACATTCAAAAACAACCAATATGTTAAAACAATCCCCCACAGAGCAGCAGCAGCACATTGTCTTGGTAATAAAATGGATTTCATTATACGAGTAATGAAACATGCTCGCTGACTTTCACTTTTTTTTTTTTTTTTTTTAGTGAGCTGGTCAAAGCGGCAACATTGACTTTTTAACTTCAATTGAATAACACTTTAAAGGAACCGTTTTTTGTTCTGTTTTGTTTTGTTTTTTTTCCTTATCAAAAAAACAGTCGAATTGCTTTTTCATTTTCATTATGTACAAATGTCAGGAGGAGCAGTGGGGGAGGCGGCGGGGAGCTGATTGCAGCTCTCAGGGAATAAACATTCCTCTGCTGCTGTTTGTCCTGTTTGCTTAATTAACCTGCCTGGCTGCTATCAGAGGGGACGCCAGCGCTCACATCTGTCACCGCGACAACCAACGCAATTAAAAGTTAATAGACGCCAACAAAAGCAAGAAGAGAAAAAAGTACACTTTTTTTTAGCCTTTCTTCTCCTCTTTTTCCTCACTGGAGGGTTTGTTTACAGAAGCCTTTGAAGTTTTCCTCCTCTTCATCCTCCTCCTTGTTGGCGCTCCCCCCTGACAGCGTGATGCAGGTAGACAATATTGAAGATGAGCGGTCGCGGCGTCACAGAGGAGGCTGCCGCCGCGCAGGTGAAGTCAGGAAATATTCATTTCAAATTGGATTTTCACCCTCCGTTCCCCTATCTGCTGGATTGTATTAACACACGGGGCTCAGAGCGGCCCGGGTCGGGAGGAGGAGGAGGAGGAGACTCTGGAGAGGAACCCAGCGTACATCAAATCAATTCCAGGAGGCGAGGAGGAGGTGGGGAGGAGGTGAGGGGGAAGGGCGGGGGGGGAGGTGACACGCGGCGCTCTGACGGGGGAAAACTCTCCGATCACTTCCACCTCTCTAATCTGATTTAGCTCGGCGACACACGCACATTACCGAGAATTACTGGGGAAAGGTGTGACGAAAGGAGCATGAAAGCCGAAGAAGAAGGTCGACCGACTTTCTGAGGTTCCTGGTTGGTTCCTTCCTGTCTGTCTGTCTGTCTGTCTGTCTGTCTGTTGAATGTGATATTGTGTGAAATAATGTCCCACATATGTGGCGTATTAGAGTTTTCATGTTCTATATTGGTGTTGCAATGAATTAGATTCAATAAGTCGTCTTCAAAAAGTAATTTCTATTAAAAACGTATTGTATAAAGACCTATAAAGGCCGTTTTCTCAAAATTATTTTTTTCTCAAAAATCTCAACTTCAGCTCTACTAACAGACACCAAACTGACCAGTTGATTTATACATTTTTTTCCTGAAAACATGACGAAAAGGAATCTCTTTTATGGCCTTAGACAGTATTTCCCCTATCAGATTGTTAAATTCACTGAAAGTTATCATTCTGTTGCAGCGTGTAGTAAAGCTCCCACTCTCCTGCACAATATTATGTGTTTTACATGTTCTTTAATGTCGTCCCGCTTATCCGGGGCCGGGTCGCGGGGGCAGTAGGATAAGCAGGACATTCTATTAAAAACGTATTGTATAAAAACCTGTTTTTTTTTCTTGGGGAAAACTCTCCGATCACTTCCACCTCTCTAATCTGATTTAGCTCGGCGACACACGCACATTACCGTGAATTACCGGGGAAAGGTGTGACAAAAGGAGCATGAAAGCCGAAGAAGAAGGTCGACCGACTTTCTGAACTTCCTGGTTGGTTCCTTCCTGTCTGTCTGTCTGTCTGTCTGTCTGTCTGTCTGCAGGTTTCTGGGTCTGTTGAATGTGATATTGTGTGAAACAATGTCTCATTGTTGAAGTGTTGCTCCGGGCTGCTTCACCTCTTAGCTTGCAGCACGACCGATACGGTTAAATTCACTAAAAGTTATTGTCTATTGCAGTATGTAGCAAAGCTCCCACTCTCCTGCACAATAATGACAATAATAACAACAATTATTTGTTTTGCATGTTCTATATTGTTGTTGCAATAAATTAGATTAAATAAGTCGTCTTCAAAAAGTAATTTCTATTAAAAACGTATAGTATAAAGACCTATAAAGGCCGTTTTCTCGAAATGAGTTTTTTCTCATAAATCTCAACTTCAGCTCCACTTACAGACACCAAACTGACCAGTTTTATTCCTGACTATATTCTGAAGGTTTTTTTACAATCATACATACCCAGATTTATACTTTTTGTTCATCAAAAAATGACAAAATTGTAGTTTATTTATGGCTTTTGATGAAAGAATACATCCCTAATTCCTTCTGTAAAACACTTTGAATCTAATACATCGACAATAATAAAATCTCAGTTCCTGGTTCCTTCCTGTCTGTCTGTCTGCAGGTTTGTGGCTCTGTTGAATGTGATACTGTGTGAAACAGTGTGTCCACATGTGTTGTGTTAGTGAGCTGTGAGGCGTCGCTCCGGGTGCTTCAGCTCTCCGTTTGCAGCGTGACCAACATTATTAGATTTGTCGGTGTTAAACCTGATACACCTTCACATGTTGCTGATAGAAAGTGACACTTTTCACAACAAGCTGCTGCTGCTTCCTCATGTTTAGATTTCTATCAGACACCTGATCGGGGTTTTTATTTAGAGCTTAACACGGGAAACAGAAAACATGCTATTAAAACATTCTGTATCTGCAGGGTCACACGGGGGCTGCAGCGTATCCCAGCATGCACTGGGCTAAGGGGAGAGGACAGTTCAAGTTAGATCGACTTCAGCTCCGTTCACGCTGCAGGTCTTGATGCTCAATTTGGATTTTTTTGCTCAGATGTTCAGATTTAACAATAACAGAGACGTGACATGCAAATTTACTGAATTGATTTGGGGGAAAAGATTAAACTTTACATGTAGCTGGGCGGCAAAAAAGGGAAAATGTGGAAAAAAGTGGAAAGAATTACAAGCCGTGTTTCCATCAATGAATTTCTCTGCTACACAAGATTCTCATGAGAAAAATGTGATGGAAACACAAACATTGGATAAAACTTTTGCATGTGCATAAAAGTTTTTACACTTGCTTGAGATGGCTTTTGTATTTTTCTTCCTGAAAAATAGTTAATGCACTAAACAGTAGATGGAAAAACTTTTCCTGAATAAGTTCTGAAACATTTAATTCACATGACTGATCAGCTGTTAAAAAAACAGCAGGAATTTCACAATTATGGCTTCCATCTAAGTTAGAAGTTGGAAAATATGCCAAAAAATTATGATCTGGTCAAAATACTCACTTGTCGCTAATCTTTGACATGTCCAAGACTGTGATAAAAACAAATGTCCCAGGCAAGAAATATTTGTTATTTGGAAATTAACTCAATGTTTTGTGTTTTTTCTTTGAAAAAGCAATCAAACTGGCATTTAAAGGGTTAAAATGCCAAAAATGTTAAAACATTTGGTAGTTTTGAGCAGGGCGGACATTGTTTTAGAGGTTTATGCAGAAAAAATCTGCAGGAATTTCACAATTATGGCTTCCATCTAAGTTGGAAGTTGGAAAATATGCAAAAATATGATGATATGGTCAAAAAACTCACATTAATAAACACGTCTGGAGTGAGTTTTGCTGCCATATTAAACCTCTTAAACTCCTTTTAACTACGTTTAAACTATGTTTAAACTTAGTTTAAGTGAATACAAACGTGAGCTCTGACCTCCAGGATGAAGACGGGCAGCTGCGTGAGCTCCTCGGTCACGGCGGCGTGGTACTCCGTCTGGCTGAAGACGGGCGCCTCGTCGTTGCGGTTGACCACCTGAACCACCACCAGCGTCTCGTTCTCCCACTTCCCGTCGGAGGCGACCAGCCGCAGCTCGTAGCGCTGCTCCAGCTCGTAGTCCAGCGGCTGGGCCACGAAGATGGTGCCCACCTCGGGCTCCACGTCGAAGGTCCCCATGGCGTTCCCCGCCGTGATCTGGTAGCGCAGCTTGGCGTTGGCGCCTGGAGGAGGAAGTGGAGACCAGCTGACTGTTAACCTTCTGGTGTCACTCGAGGGACGCTTTCAACCAAATTTGTCCTTTTTCACTTTTGTTTTGGCAGTAACTTTAGCTGTGATACTGCAAATGGCATGGTTTTTGGAAGAGGGTTTTTTTCTTGATATATTTTGGAGTTAAAATTTCAATTTTTCTAATGGGTCTATAATACAGTGTATTTAAATTTACTACCCTTTAAGGACAAGAGGGCCAGAAAGAACTGCAGAAGAATGATGGAGAGAGTGAAGGCAGAAAGGGAACAACTCCTTCTCTTCATGTTTCTCCGTAGAAAGTGATCAGTAAGGCGAGGGGAGCTGTTAATACACCTCAGTGACCCGCCAAAATAAAGTCCATGTACAACAAACCAGTTTAGTTGGTTTGATTCAGATCAAACTGGTTTTAGCTCGTAGACTGGACCGATAACACCAGAAATCTGCGTTCTAGGGGAAGTAGCCCTGGGTTTACCCATGATGCCTTGCACGCTCGATTTGGTTTGGAACTGCAAGGCAGCATGGCGTCCATGTCTGATTCTTATCCTGCTTTAGATATCCAATCACAGAACGAGGAGGGACGGAGAGACGATGACGCGTACTATTGGACAGACAGAAGCTTGTAGTTTTCTTACGGATCCAACATGGCTGCAGCAGACGCCAAGCTCTCTGTGGATCTAGCTGTAGAAAGTGTTCTAGATAGTTTAGAGACAACGTTTATTTTAAAAGAAGAAGAACGTTTGGCTTTACACTCCTTTATCACCCCCAAAAAAGATGTTTTAGCCTTACTGAGAAACAGGATTTGGCAAAAGTCTAATGTACCAATTAGCACTGTTAGCGGCTAAGCTAACAGGGTTTAGTGAGACCGCGGTCGTTGTGGCTGTGGACTCTTGGGCGACTATCACTCCTAATAATGCTAACCTCTCTGATATGCTCGTTGTTTTTTTGGAAAAATATATATCTGTCTGAAGAGTGCATATGGAGTGTCCTTCTTCCTTCATATATATTTTGCACAAACGGCGATAATCATTCGGCGGCATCGTTGGCTAAGAGCTACCTACAGACGCTTTGATAGACAATCTAAGCGCCCAATAAACGGCTCCGGAGGGTCGTAAACCACACCTCCTCTACGGAGAAATGAACGGCTGGTCTCCAGACTAGATCTCATTTGTGATGTAGGGTTAGCGTTAGCCAGGCTATAGCAGGTTAGCGGCTAGCTGCTGTTGTGAAGATGCACAGATTTTTTTTTTCTATAAATCTTTGTGGTGAAAAGACGAGAGGAAGGAATCAAAGATGGCGAGCAGAGAAGCAAAGAAACACAGACATTTGGGTATATAAGGGTTACAAGTGTGTGTGTGTGTGTGTGTGTGTGTGTGTGTGTGTGAGACCTCTAATGAGCCCCTCTGTGAGACAGACGCATGTTTTCCTCCCAAATTTTTGATATCTGCTGCAGCTGTCCACACGGGTCATCACTGTGTGTGTGTGTGTGTGTGTGTGTGTGTGTGTGTGTGCGTGTGTGTGTGCGTGTGTGTGTACATGTGTATGTGCATGTTCCTGCTGCCAATCAAACACTTGTTTTTCTGCTGCATGGAAATCTGCTCCAATATCACTCAAAAAAAAAGACAAAAAAAAAGTGTCTTTTCACAATAAGAGCCCCGGTGTGGGCGGTGACGGACAGCTCAATGTTTCCTCATGTTGTTGTGTCACATTCATGAGATTACACAGGATGTTTTGTTTATTAGAAGTCTGGTGTAAATAAACAGACAGTCTCGTGTCTCTGAGGAGTGAAGACCTCCGGCAAGGTCCAACACTTTCTCTCACTGAGAACAAACGTGAAAAATAATCTGCTCTGTGATTCAGATCTGCTCCAACATCTAATGACTAAAAACACTTGAATTCACTACATTAAGGATGAAAATGTCCAAAAAGACGCCATAAAAACTTTACAGATTCATATTTTTTTCTACTTTTTTTGCATTAATCTCTTAAACAACTTCCACCTTACTCAAAACTACCAAACATTCAAAGATTTTTGGCGTTTTTAACCCTTTAAATGCCAGTTTGATTGCATGATGTCACTATTTTTCAAAGAAAAAACAAACAAAAATGATTAACTATTTTCCATATAATAAATATTTTTTTAATTGGGGCCTTGGATATGTCAAAGATTAGCAACAAAATTGATTTTGATGCATTTTTAGTTTTTGTGTCGTGTCAGATTTAAAATGTAAAACTCTTTCTGGCCACTAGATGGCAGACATGTCCACTTCCAAAAAACGTGATAAATACTTTACAGATTTATATATTTTCTTCTACTTTTTTCTGCATAAATCTCTTAAACAACTTCCGCCCTGTTCAAAACTAACAAATGTTTAAACATTTTTGGCATTTTAACCCTTAAGAAGCCAGTTTGGTTACTCTATCACTGATGTATTTTATATAAAAAAACAAAAAAACAATAATAATCTGTTAAGTTTTATCGCATTTTTTTAGGAAGTGGACATATTTGGCTTTAAAGCGAAGGGAGGATTCATTTTCTCTCTTTATATAGTAAATATCTGGTTTGGAGAAAAAAAAAACTGGTGCAATGTTCATTTTTCATTTGCACACACCCCATGAAGCTGTATGGCAAATGACAAAATTTAATTTAAGACATTTATTTTACATTTTTCTACTATTTTATTCATATATTTCACCACTTTTGTGAACCTTAGACTTTGGTGAATTCATTTCAAGCACCCAAACACCTGAGTAAAGGTTTGATTTCATAAGAGATTTGAAGAATTTTAAAAAGCAGAATTAATTTTTTTTCAGCCTTTGGGCCAAATCATCTCTTCAAACATTGCTGTAGGACAAATGTGGCTTCACTCTCCTGAACGCTGAGTTTGTTCTGCACATTTACATATCAAACACTTTAATATTATGTTTTATGTAAGTTCCCTTAAAAGGGGAATTTATGAAAGTATGCAAAAATATAGAAAATAAAATATAGCCTCAGTCTCCAAGGCTCCTCTTTCCTCTGTCCTTATCTCCTCCAACCTTCCTCTTCTCCTCACTTCCTCCTCTCCTTTCCTCTCTCCTCCTCTTGTTCCCTAAACTCCTCTCTCCTTATCGCACTTACCTCCTCCTATCCTCCCTCAACTCCTCACTTCCTCCTCTCTCTTCTTGATGCTTTCCTCAGTTCTCGTCTCCTCCTCTCTTTTTATTTCCTCTCTCATCCTCTTGTTCCCTTAGCTCCTCTTTCCTCAATCCTTATCTCCTCCAACCTCGTTCTTCTCCTCACTTCCTCCTCTCCTTTCCTCTCTTCTACCTTCTCTCTCCTCCTCTTGTTCCCTTAACTCCTCTTTCCTTGCACTGATCTCCTCTCATCTTGCTCCTTTCTCCTCCTCATTTCCACTAAATTCCTCTTTTCCTCAGTCCTTATCTCCTCCTATCCTTCCTCTTCTACTCACTCCCTCCTCTCCTTTCCTCTCTTCAACTTTCTGTCTCCTCCTCTTGTTCCCTAAACTCCTTTTTCCTTACACTTATCTCCTCCTATGCTCCCTCAACTCCTCACTTCCTCCTCTCTTCTTGTTCCTCTCTCCTCCTCATTTTCCCTAAATGTACCTTTCCTCAGTCCTCGTCTCCTCCTCTCTTTTTATTTCCTCTCTCATCCTCTTGTTCCCTAGCTCCTCTTTCCTCAATCCTTATCTCCTCCAACCTCCCTCCTCTCCTCACTTCCTCCTCTCCTTTCCTCTCTTCTACCTTCTCTCGCCTCCTCTTGTTCCCTACACTCCTCTTTCCTTGCACTGATCTCCTCCTATCCTCCTCTCATCTTGCTCCTTTCTCTTCCTCTTTTCCACTCTTTTCCTCAGTCCTTATCTCCTCCCTTGTCTCCTCACTTCCTCCTTTCCTTCCTCCTTTCATCTCCTAGCTCTCTTCTTGCTCCTCTCTCCTCCTCTTGATCCCTAAACTCCTCTTTTCTTGCTGCTTTCTCCTCCTCATTTTCACTAAAATTCTCTTTCCTCAGTTCTTATCTCCTCACTTCCTCCTCTCCTGATGAAGTGAAGAAATGCAGACACACACACACACACACACACACACACACACACACCCATCCAGATGCATGTTGGGGGCCCAGAGGCAGGTCTGTCAGGCTCCGGCCTGCTCTCTGTTTACCGGCTCCAAGGAGACTTTAGGAGACAAACACCATCTGTAGAGACATGGAGGACCTTCATTACCACACCGGAGAGAGTGTGTGTGTGTGTGTGTGTGTGTGTGTGTGTGTGTGTGTGTACGAGGAGAAGCTTAAGTGCAGCGGTCCGTCACAGCCTCCGAGCACGATCTGTCGTGACACCGTGGCTCTGAGTGTGTGTGTGTAAATGTGAGTGTGTGTGTGTAAATGTGAGTGTGTGTGTGTGTGTGTGTGTGTGTGTGTGTGTGTGTGTGAATGTGAGTGTGTGTGTGTAAATGTGTGTGAGGGGAGTAGCTCCAGCGGTTTTGTGCCTCCGGCAGCCTCCCTAATGATCAGTCTGGCCATATGGTGTTGCCCTCTTAACACACACACACACACACACACACACACACACACACACACACTGGGGGATAGGGCTGATTTAATTCGGAGCCTGGCAGGAGCCCCCCCCCCAGGTCAGATGTGGTCCGGAGGGGAAGTGTTCCCTGAGCGCTGACTGCAGGTCGACTCTGAAGGACTTCAGCTCATCACTGGAGGAAAGTTTCATCTGGATTTAAGAACCCGCATTAGGAAATGTATCACATGTTGTGGACTCAGATGGCTGCTAGAGATACTGGAGCCTTTTTAAATTCAGTCGGCTGAACTGGGCAGAAACCCAGAGTGGCGACGAGGGAGAAACATGAAGCACTGCAGGTTTCAGATGGGAGATTCTGGGATAAATATGACCTCATGATTAACAATATGAGCCTGAAAATTACTCAATGTGAACCTTTGGTCCTTGACTACAAGCTGAAGAAAGATTTATGCGTCTTTAAAAAGGTACAAAGTGTTTTTTCTTCCACCGTGAGTGTGTGTTTGGTATCAAGAGTGACAAAGTCCGTCAGGGAGTTAGTAGATGGATGAATCAAAAGTTGGGAAATATGCATAAAAATGATGATGAATCAAAAAATATGACCTCATAATTAACAATATGTACTTTTGGCCATTGACTACAAGCTAAAGAAAGATTTATGCCTCTTTGATGAGGTACAAAGTGTTTATTTCTTCCACTGTTTTTGAGTGTGTTTGGTAGAAAGAGCGACAAAGTCCAGCAGGGAGTTTATGGATGAATTAAAAAAAATGGCCTCATAAATAATAATATGTGCCTGCAAATTACTCACTGTGTACTTTTGGGCCTGGACTCCATGTTGAAGAAAGACCTTTTTTTTCCCCCACTGTGAGTGGATGGTTGTGTGTTTTCGGTATAAAGAGTGACAAAGTCTGGCAGAGAGTTGATGAATAAATGATTAAAGCAATATGCCCTAATAATTAACAATATGTGCCTGCAAACAACTTAATGTGGACTTTTGACCCTTGAGTACAAGCTGAAGAAAGATTTATGCTCACTGTGTCTGTGTGTGTTTGGTATAAAGAGCGACAAAGTCCGACAGTGAGTTGGTGAATAGATGAATCAAAAAATTTGGCCTCATAAATAACAATATGGGCCTGCAAATTACTCAATGTGAGCCTTAGACCCTTAACTACAAGCTAAAGAAAGAATTATCCTTTTTTTAAAAGTACAATAGGTTATTTTTCTCTTCTGCTGTGAGAGTGTATTTGGTATAAAGAGCGACAAAGTCCGTCAGGGACTGGCATAATTTTGTTTTGCACAGTTTGAGTTTTTGTGTCTTTTGGTAATTGTGTGTCTTTTTAGCCATTTCGTATGTTGTTTTGTCATTTTTACATTTTTTAAATTTTTTTGGGTAATGCATCTTTTTTTAGCCATTTTGTGTCCTTTTTTTGCTGTTGCCATTTTTACATCATTTTGGGTATTTTTGTTTCTTTTGGTCATTTTGTGTGGATTTTTGTTGTCATTTTGAGGCTTTTTTTGCCATTTTGTGTCTTTTGATTGAAAATATGACATCATCTACTAAGTTATTTTGAAGTTAAAAAAATATATTTTCATGCCTGTGACATCATCTACTGTCAAATCATCACATCAGCATATTTGAGAGGTGTATTTAGTTACTTTTCACCTTTATTTATTTTCACGTTTTATTCTATTTGAGTTTATTTTATTTTTTTTAGCCATTTTGTGCCTTTTTGTCATTTCTACATATATTTTGGTAATTTTGTATCTTTTCTTTACATTTTCCTGCATGTATTTCAGAATAAAAGTCTTATCTTAACGAATGAATGGATACTGTCTGCAGAATCGCTCCAATGCTAGTGACCTTTCACCTTTATTCATCATAACACATTATTCTGTTTGACTCAGTCATCATCATTAGCTTGTGTTTGCAGTATAACACACATTATTATATGAGCAATCACACACACACACTCACACTCACCCCTCAGTATCACTCAGCCTCACTGCGGCAGCTTGTGTGTGTGTGTGTGTGTGTGTGTGTGTGTGTGTGTGTGTGTGTTAAACCCCGGGGCGACACTAAACTGAAACACCAAACTCAGCGGAATTATAAAAACGTCTCTTGATCTCATTACCAGACGCTCTTAGTTCGGCACATTTTCCACTCGGAGGACCGAACGGATCCAGAAAACACGACAAAAGCTGCTGCTGCTGCGCCTAATCAGCTTTAGGAAACACCCCCCTCACACACACACACACACACACACACACACACACACACCTTTGATTATTCCGACTGAAATAAAAGCAGGAATGTGTGTGTGTGGTTGTGTTTGTCTGACCTCCTGTTTATGTCTGGACGGAAGGTCACTGGTGCTCCAACACCTGTCAGACACACACACACACACACACACACACACACACACACACACACACACACACTGCAGCCAAGGTGACGGTGCAGTCGGAGGATAAAACCTTCAGGTGAGTTTACGGCTCAGATCATCAAACCTCAGATTGGATTTTAACTCTTTCACCTCCTTCTCCTTCACACTAACACACCACACCTCCTATATATATATATTATATATATATATATATATATATATATATATATATATATATATTATATACAGAGAGTATGTGATACTAAAACACTACTGACGATGTGTTTGTCCTTCACTAAATGTTTGTTGGGTGTCCTCTACACTGAAAGAAAAAAGTTTTTTTCCCCTGAAATTTACTGTATTATTTTACATTTATGTTTCTCGTCTTTTTCTTTTTTCTTTTGTCATTTTTACATATTTTGTGTCTTTTTTGGTAATTCTTTGTCTTTTTTTTTTAGCCATTTCTGCCTTCTTTGTTAATTTTTACATTTTTTTGGTGATTTTGTTTCCTTTCATGTTTTTTTTCTTCTTCTTTTTTATTTATTTTTATTTTTTACATATTTTTGTTTATTTTATTTTTTTTTAACCATTTTGTGTCTTTTTTTTAGATTTGTGTCTTTTTAGCCATTTTTTTAAATATAATTTTTAATTTTTTTTGTTAATTTTGTCTCTTTTTTGGTCATTTTTACATATTTTTTGGTCATTTTGTGTCTTTTTTTTATCAATTTTGTGTCTTTTGGGTAATTTTTTTAAGCCATTTTGTGTCTTTTGTGTTATTCTACATATTTATATTTTAAAATACAGATATTTACTTTATTTTAACAACTCTTTAAACTAACTTTTGCCGGCAGATTTTATTTACTTTTCTTCCAGTGTACATTAGTCATGTGACTGGTGGAAATGTTTCCATTAATAATCTTTATGACGCCTCAGCTAGTTTTAATGTATCTGAGTGCTGACTCAGCAGGGATGGTCTCCTGTTGAGGGTTTTGGGGTCTGAAGCTGAAGTGACTCGTTGTGGCCCCCCAGTGGTTGGGGGTGTTGGGGTGTTAGTTAATGACTGCGGGGGGTCCCTGAGAGACTCAGACTGGGGATAAAACGTCTCCGGTTGGAGGAATCAGCAGCAGTTTGCTACCTTAGCATTTCTTAATCCGTGTTCAGCGTCTTCCTGGAGCTCTCAGGGATCCGTCTGACGGGAATAAACACTAAATCTAGACCAACAACAACGACAACAACAACAACTACTGCTGCACATTACACTAACAGAAACAGAAAAACAGCAGCTGAGAGTCAGAGAAATATAAAGCAAAGCAGATTTAAACCTCTGGAGTCTCTGTGGTGGTCAGAGCCTCAGTTTCTGTTTATAATCATAAAAACATCTGACAGCTTCAACACAATTATTCTGTTATTTAAGATTCATCTGAAACATCACAGCAACATCTGACACACAGTCAGAATGTGTTTAGTTTGAATCACATTTAAATGATTTAAATGTGACTAAATCACAACAAGATCTCCAACCTGAACGACAGAACAGGTTGTTTGTCAGCACCACCCAACACCACCCAAAACCAACCGAAACCACCCAACACCACCCAAAACCAACCAAAACCACCCAACACCACCCAAAACCAACCGAAACCACCCAAAAAAACCCAAAACCACCCAACACCACCCACAACCAACTGAAACCACACAAAAAAAACCAAAACCACCCAACACCACCCAAAACCAACCGAAGCCAACCAAAATGACCCAAAACCACCTAAAACCAACCGAAACCAGCCAAAACCACCCGAAACCAGCCAAAACCACCCGAAACCAGCCAAAATGACCCAAAACCAACCGAAACCAACCAAAATGACCCAAAACCACCCTCTTTTTTGGCCATTTTGTGTCTCTTTTCTGTCATATTTACAATTTTTGTTTTTTTTCCTGTCATTTTTACACATTTCTGGTTCGTTTGTATCTTTTTGGGCCATTTGGTGTCCTTTTTAGTCAATTTGTATTTTTCTGTTATTTTATATCTTTTTTGGTAATGTTCTGTTTTTTTGGGTCAGTTTGTCATTTTTTGTAATTTGTACGTCTTTTTTGTGGTAATTTTATCTCTTTCCGCCATTTTGTTCTCTTTTCTGTCATTTTTACAATTTTTTGTCTTTTTATATGTTTTCTTGTGGTTATTTTGTTTATTTTGGTTGTTTTGTGTCTTTTTTGTACTTCAAACATCATTTTTTGTGGTAATTTTGAGTCTCTTCTGATCTCTTCTGATAATGTTAGTCTCCTGGGTTTCTTTGAGCCGTCCATCGCTGCCTGTTCTCCTGCAGCCGACAGAGTGAAACACTCCTCCGACTCTCAGACGTTTGGCTGAACTCCATCCTGCTTCTTCTTCTTCTTCTTCCTTTTGTTTAGTCTCACATGTTGTTAGCTGAGTTCAGTCTGAACTCTCCTCCTGTTTCTATTTTTAACACGTACAGTAAATGGCTGGATTCTAAAAAATCTGATCAAACTGTGGAAGAAAAAGTTTGGAGACGAGCGGCGTGAAGTTTGGGGACGTCCTCAGGGAATCAGAGCGAGAGAGCGAGAGAGCGAGTGAGCGAGAGAGCGAGAGAGCGAGAGAGGAGAACGTGGAGACGGAGCGGAGCGAAGGATGAGGAGAACAGAACAAATAAAAGGTTAAAAGATTAAAAAAAGAAAATAAATAATCAGACGTCACTCTCTCTTTCCTTCACAAAAGAAAACCCCCGAGGCTCCAACAGCCGTCATTAACGGGGAGAGAGAGAGAGAGAGAGAGAGAGAGAGAGAGAGAGAGAGAGAGAGGGAGAGAGAGAGAGAGAGAGAGACTTGTTGTTTTTTCTCGCCTCCTGCTGCTTGTTGGTTGGAGAGCGGAGGAGGAGGAGGAGGAGGAGGAGGAGGAATGAGGGACAAACACAAACAAAGAGACAAACATCAACAGAGACGACCTCAAGGGAGCAACGACACTCACTAACGAGCTGTGACAGCAAGAGGAGGAGGAGGAGGAGGAGAGGAGAGGAGAGGAGAGGAGAGGAGAGGAGAGGAGAGGAAAGGAAAGGAAAGGAAAGGAAAGGAGAGGAAGTGAGGAGTTGAGGGAGGATAGGAGGAGATCAGTGCAAGGAGTTGCACAAGGAGTTTAGGGAACAAGACGAGGTGAGAGGAGCAAGAACAGAGCTAGGAGATGAAAGGAAAAGGAAACGAGGAAGGTAGGAGAGGAGAGGAGAGGAGAGGAAAGGAGGAGGAGGAGGAGGAGGAGGAGAGGATGAGGGGAGAGGAGAGGAAGAGAGAGAGAAATAGGAGGAAGAGGAGGAGGAGGAGGGGAGGAAAGGAAAGGAAAGGAGAGGAGAGAAAGGGAGAGAGTAGAGGAGAGGAGGAGGAGGAGGAGGTGAGAGGAGAAGAGGAGAAGAGGGGGGAGAGGAGAAGAGGAGAGGAAGTGAGGAGTTGAGGGAGGATAGGAGGAGATCAGTGCAGAGGAGTTTAGGGAACAAGAGGAGGGGAGAGGAGCAAGAAGAGAGCTAGGAGATGAAAGGAAAAGGAAACGAGGTAGGTAGTAGAGGAAAGGAGGAAGGAGGAGGAGGAGGAGAGGAGAGGATGAGTAAAGGGAGGAGGACGGTAAGAGAAAGAGAGAACAAAGAAAAAATGAAGAGAAAAAAGAGAGAAGAACCAAAAGAAAAGATGATCTGAGAAGTTGGTAGAGGAGAAGAGAACAGAAGATGAAAGGGAAGGAGGAGAACAATACAAAAAGATGAAGAGATGAAATGAGAGAAGGAGGAAACAGAAGAGAGGACAGACAGAGAGACAGACAGACAGAGAGAGAGAGAGACAGACAGACAGACTGTCTCACCTTCGTCCTCGTCGTTGGCGGTGACGGTGATGAGGACGAAGCCGACCTCCTTGTCCTCCTCCACGCTGACCTCGTACACCGGCTGGACGAACGCCGGCGCGTTGTCGTTGACGTCGGTGACGAAGATCCTGACGTACGCCGTGTCTGGAGACAATACGTAGCCAAGAAGTTAGCTTAGTAGTTAGCTTAGCAAGCTACTTAGATAAATATGTAGCCAAGAAGTTAGCTTAGTAGTTAGCTTAGCAAGCTACTTAGCTAAATACGTAGCCAAGAAGTTAGCTTAGTAGTTAGCTTAGCAAGCTACTTAGCTAAATACGTAGCCAAGAAGTTAGCTTAGTAGTTAGCTTAGCCAGCTACTTAGCTAAATACGTAGCCAAGAAGTTAGCTTAGTAGTTAGCTTAGCAAGCTACTTAGCTAAATACGTAGCCAAGAAGTTAGCTTAGTAGTTAGCTTAGCAAGCTACTTAGATAAATATGTAGCCAAGAAGTTAGCTTAGTAGTTCGCTTAGCAAGATACTTAGCTAAATACGTAGCCAAGAAGTTAGCTTAGTAGTTAGCTTAGCAAGATACTTAGCTAAATATTTAGCCAAGAAGTTAGCTTAGTAGTTAGCTTAGCAAGCTACTTAGATAAATACGTAGCCAAGAAGTTAGCTTAGTAGTTAGCTTAGCAAGCTACTTAGCTAAATACGTAGCCAAGAAGTTAGCTTAGTAGTTAGCTTAGCAAGCTACTTAGCTAAATATTTACCCAAGAAGTTAGCTAAGTAGTTAGCTTAGCAAGATACTTAGCTAAATACGTAGCCAAGAAGTTAGCTTAGTAGTTAGCTTAGCAAGCTACTTAGATAAATACGTAGCCAAGAAGTTAGCTTAGTAGTTAGCTTAGCAAGCTACTTAGCTAAATACGTACCCAAGAAGTTAGCTTAGTAGTTAGCTTAGCAAGCTACTTAGCTAAATACATAGCCAAGAAGTTAGTTTAGTAGTTAGCTTAGCAAGCTACTTAGCTAAATACATAGCCAAGAAGTTAGCTTAGTAGTTAGCTTAGCAAGCTACTTAGCAAAAAAATGAATATGGATCACTTTTGACCCATGTTGTGAATTAGAAGAGTAGTGACACAAAAAGGGATTTTATATTTTATATGTGTGTGTTACCAGTGTGTGTGTGTGTGTGTGTGTGTGTGTGTGTGTTACCAGTGTTGGGCTGTGTGTGTGTGTGTGCGTGTGTTACCAGTGTGTGTGTGTGTGTGTGTGTGTGTGTGTGTGTTACCAGTGTTGGGCTGTGTGTGTGTGTGTGTGTGTGTGTTACCAGTGTTGGGCTGTGTGTGTGTGTGTGTGTGTGTGTGTGTGTGTGTTACCAGTGTTGGGCTGTCCCTGTTGTCCTGGTCTGGCTGACTCTGATCCGTCCTGTGATTGGACCTCGATCAGGTAGGAAGCTTTCTGCTCGCGGTCGAAGGTTGCCGTGGTAACGATGACGCCGCTGAGAGCGTCGATGCTGAAGAACTGAGAGTCTCCGCTCTCGTCCTTCAGGATCACATAGTGGACCTGGAGGAGGAGGAGGAGAAACATAAGTAGTAGAAGAAGAAGAAGAAGAAGAAGAAGAAGAAGAGGAAGAAGAAGAAGAAGAAGAAGAGGAAGAAGAAGAAGAAGAAGAAGAGGAAGAAGAAGAAGGAGAAGAAGAAGAGGAAGGTAGTGTGTTGGTGTCCCTCACCATCCCGTGGAGACCAGAGTCCAGGTCGGTGGCGGAGACCTGAGCCACCGAGGTCCCGATCTGAGCTCCTTCAGGCACCGTGGCCTCGTAGGTGGAGGAGAGGAAGAACGGCACGTTGTCGTTCACGTCTGGACACCACAAGGAGAGAAGATAAGGAGTTTTTAGGTCTTTTTTGTGGTAATTTAGTGTCTTTTTTGGCCATTTTTTTCCTTCTTCATCATCGTTTTCATCACATTTTCTGGTTTTTGTTGGTTCAATGTCTTTTTTGTCATTTTTATGTCTTATATGTGGTCATTTTGTCTCTTTTAGCCATTTTGTGTCTCTTTTTAAAAAAAAAAAATTAAATTGTGGTTTTTTTTGGGCCCTTTAACATCTTTTTGTGACAATTTTGTGTCTTTTTTGGCCATTTTGTCTATTTTTCTATCATTTTTAAAATTTTTGTTTATTTTCTGATTTTTTTGGGTCATTTTGTCCTTTTTTTGTCATTTCAACATCTTTATTTTAGGGGTAATTTCATCTCTTTTGGCCATTTTGTGTCTCTTTTCCGTCATTTTTACACATTAATTGGTGGTTTTGTGTCTTTTTTGTGTTTTTTGGACGACAGGAAGAACGCCACGTTGTCGTTGACGTCTGAAGACGACAAGGGGAGAAAAACAGTCTTTCTAAATTTATCTTTTGTATTGTTGTTGTTGTTTTGTTGTTGCAGGATCTGGCAGGAGAACACATGCAGTCTGTCACGTCCATGAAAGCTGATTAAAGCGGATTAAAAACTGACAGAAACAAACAAAAGAAAAGAAGAGAACAGAAAAAGATTGTGCTTGGTTGCAACAGTTCCTGCAGCAGATGAACCAGAGAAACAGCAGACAGAGTCGGACTGAGTCTCTCCTCGTTAATGAAAAAAAAATCGACTTATTAGTGAGAATTATCCTCCGAACACGCCGGAGAGTCCACAAAGCAGCTCGTCAGCTCACTTTCAAGCTCCACTAAGCCAATTAGAGCGTCCGATGTGGCTTCCTTCAAAGCCAATCAGAGTCAGGAAGTGTTTTCTGTGGCTCCGCCTCCAGACGATGAGTCACTGCTCGCCGCCATCAGGCCTCCCAACGCTCGTTAGACGCTTCTCTCTGTTTATGATTAAAGCTGTTATAACGATACGACTGCTGCTGTGATTTAACCCTCCCAACCCCAACCTGCTGTTTCACATTCTTTCCTCTGGCTCCTTTTATTTCACTGCAATTTATATGAAATATATATAAAATCTCTATAAATCTCTGAGTCCTGCAGCTCAATCAGAACAACTCAAACAGTTTTTGTGCAGAATAACACAGTTAGAACGACAGAAACCAGAAAAAAAAGTTGAATTTATCTGATAAATGAGTTTTTAACACTGGAATTTAAAATGGCATTTATATATTTATAAAGACTGTTCCCCATAAGTGTCATGAATGTTTAAAAAAAATTACCACAAAAGACACAAAATTTATCGAAAAGACACACAATTACCAAAAAAGACACAAAATTACCAAAAAAGACAAAAATTAACAGAAAAAAGACAAAAATGAACAGAAAAAAGACAAAATTACCAAAAAGAAACACCTTTCTTTGTTTTTAATTTGAATAAAATATAATTTATATCAAAAAATAAAATAATAAAAACTGCAAAAAGTTCCTGTCTTTAATCAAAGTAAAAAAAAAAGTTATTTTACAGATATATATATATGTTTTTGAATATCGATATTTATTACTGTATATATCTGTATTTTTGAAGAAATTATTTGATTATAATAATAAAAGTTGAAATCTGTAAAAAACATAGTTTATATCACATATATATATACATATACACACACACACACATATTATTATTTTTTTCTTTTTCTTTTTTACAGTATTATTCAATTTGGTCTTCAATGTTAAATGACAGTGAATTCCATGTTAAAAATTGTAAAAAAAAAAATGCTGAATGTAAAATTAAGAAAACTTTGTTTTTTTTGTACAGATATATATTTTTACATATATTTTTACACACACACACACACACACACACACACACACACACACACACACACACACAGTGACTGGGTCAGGGTACATTTGGGGTTTCAGTGTCTTTCTTCTTATTAACCCTTTAAACCCCAAAAAGCTGTTTCATGGTGTTACTTTTACTTACTTTACTTTACTTCTATTCTCTTTTTACATTTTACTCACTGTGACCTTGTATCATATTTGCGTCACCAAAAAATACACAAAATGACCAATTAAAGACACAAAATGACCAAAAAAAGTCATAAAATTACCGAATTAAGATGTAAAATTACCAAAAAAGATGTTAAATTACCAAATTTAACACGCAAACTTACCAAAAAACATAAAATGACCAAAGAAAGACACAAATTTACTTTATAGCGACGTAAAATGCCCCCCAAAAATACACAATTACGAAAAAAGACACAAATTTACGAAATTAAGACGCAAAATGACCAAATAACGACATAAAAATTACCCAAAACGTCATAAAATTACCGGAAAAGACGTAAAATAACCAAATTAATATGTAAAAATACCAAAAACCTGACCAAAGAAAGACACAAACTTAGTAAATAACGACGTAAAATGACAAAAACAGACACAAAACTACCAAATTAGGCCACAAAATCACCAAAGAAAGACACAAAATCACCAAATAATGATGTAAAATTACCCAAAAAAGACACAAAATTATCAAATTAAGATAAATATACAACATTTCCCCGTCTCACCTGTGACGTTGACGTAGACGGCGGTGAAGGAGGCGAGGGGGACGGCGGCCACGTTCTGGACTCGGACCCTGAGCGTGAAGAACCTGGTGGTCTCGTAGTCCAGGTTCTCCGCCACCAGGATGGAGGCGGAGCTGTCGGCCCGGTTGGGCTTCACGTAGAACCGAACCGGCATGTTGGTCTCCGGGACCTGGCCCTCCTCCAGGTTGTAGGTGACCCGGGGGTCCCCGAGGGGGGACGTGGCCTTGATGGTCTGAGGGAGACAGAGAATTTTTGGGTCATTTTGTGAATTTTATGGGTTATTTTGTGTCTTTTTTGTCGTTTTATGTCATTTTTTTGTCTATTTTTGTGTCTTTTTTCGCCATTTTGTGTATTTTTCTGTCATTATTACATATTTCTTGCCATATTAAACTTTTTAAAACTGGTCTATAAATAAACTTTTCTATCATATTGTAATTTATTGAGAATGATGAGGTCACAGATGGAGAGAAAATGAAGCAGAACCGACTCGGTAAGAACCAGCGAGTCACACACACCTGGAGACGGCTCGGCCAATGAGATTTAAAGACACGGAGACTTAAATTACCTCACCTGTCACCTGGCTGTGATTCCTGCTGCTGAACCACCAGGGCCACCAGGACACATTATATCAACTGTCTCAATATGAAACTAACCTTTTCCTATTAAATAAAGCTAAAAAATGTGTCAATAAATATTTACTACAGGCTTTTATTCTAATAAACAGTTAGATGTACAGGAGCATCTCAATAAATCAGAATATAATGAAAAGTCCATTTCCAGTAGTTCAAGTCAAACAGCCCCAACCAAGTATTGAGTCATATAGATGGACATCATTTTCAGAGGACAACATTTACATATTAAACATACTTGTTAAAACTACAAAATGTTCTGGGTTTTTGTTGGGTCAAATTTCTTTTTTTTTGTCATTTTTATGTCTTATTTGTGGTCATTTTGACACTTTTAGCCATTTTGTTTCTCTTTTCTGTATTTTTTTTATTTTTATTTTTTACAATTTTTTGGGTCGTTTTGTGTATTTTTTGTGTTATTTTTGCCATTTTGTGTTTTTTTTGTCGTTTTATGTCATTTTGTCTTTTTTGGCCTTTTTTAAAATATTTTTGTGGGAATTTAGTGTCTTTTTTCACCATTTTGTGTCTTTTTCTGTCATTTTTACATTTTTTTTACCATATTAAACATACTTTTTAAAACTGGTCTATAAATAAACTTTTCTATCACATTCTAATTTATCGAGACGCACCTGTAGTTACTTTGTGGGGCTTTTATTTTGATGGCGTGGCTCATCATGATTGCCGGTTGCTATGGTGATGGGTGCAGCATTACATCACACACAAACGATCAGTTGATAACAGCTGAGAAGACAATTTAACGGAGAACGCACCTCTCAAACTACTCCTCTTTATTCATAAACTGTGACAACTAAAAACAAAATATTGGACAAATGAGTCTGGATTTTTATTTCCTGGTTGAGTAAAAGCGAGAACCGTCCCTCAGACTGGTTCCAGAGAGAACCAAAGCTCCTCCAACATCTGTGTTTTCCTCTTTACTTTAGTTCTCCGGACCAGATTTATCTCCACGTGTGAAACTCCCCCATCATCTCATTAGATCATCCCAGGACCCAGATCCTCCTCCTCCACCGTGACGTCATGACATCACACAGCTGTGAGCCGCCGTCCGTCTTCATAACGGCTTCAGCGTCTCCCGGGTCCATAAACCACAACACTCAGTAAAATATGACCCCATAAAATACACAAAGAGAGCCGAAAGAATGCTTGGTTCCAACAGTCGGAGCGGTTCAGACCTTCTACGGGAGAAACACACTCCAACGCCTAAAAAGGTTTCAGCTGAGGGTTGTTGACGTTCTTTGTGTTGAATTTGATAGAAAATATGTGTTCGGATCAGTGTGAGTGTGTGTGTGTGTGAGTGTGTGTGTGTGTGAGTGTGTGAGTGTGTGTGTGTGTGTGTGTGTGTGTGTGTTGTCCTGTGCATCCAGCAGCAGCAGAGCTTTTAAGACTCGTGTTATTCTCTCGGCTCTAGTTTGAGCTGACCTTAGAGAGTGTGTGAGTGTGTGTGTGTGTGTGTGTGTGTGTGTGTGTTCCTGTACTTCCTACATAGTGAGGACCGGGACATGAATTTAACCAACAGAGTGAGGACATTTTTGCAAAGTGAGGACATTTCGGCCGGTCCTCACTTCTTTAAAGGCTTTTTTTAATTCATAAGACACATAAAAGACACAAAATTACTAAAAAATAAAGACAACAAAATGACCCCCCCAAAAAAACACAAAATTACCCAAAAAGAGACACAAAATTACTAAAAAAGACACGCAATTATTAGAAAAAGACACAAAATTACTTCCTACATAGTGAGGACCAGAACACGTTTTTAACCAACAGAGTGAGGACATTTCTGCCGGTCTACTACTATTTTATTCTATTTTATTTTATTGTTTTACTCTTTTTAGTATTTTATTCTTGTTATTGTTTTTATTCATACCCAGTTGTGTATGATTTATTCTATTTTAATAACTGTACAGCACTTTGGTCAACTGAGGTAGTTTTTAAATGTGCTTTATAAATAAACTTTGACTTGACTTCTAACTTTTTTTTGATTGAGATTTCACATTTTATTTTAGGGTTAAGGTTTTAATTAGGTTTATGTATTAGGGTTATGGTTAACTTAAGGGGCGAGGGAACAAGGTTATTATAGTGAACGAAAACGAAACGGAATAATGAAAACTAGAATGGAGAAAAACATTTTCGTTAACTGAAATAAAAATAAAAATGAGAGTTTAAAAAAAACCCGATAACTAACTAAAATTATAGTGAAAATGTCCTTCGTTTTCATCTTTGTCAACTTTTTTCATACATAATGAAGATGGATCAGACAAAGGAAATAAAGGCAAAATTTACTGTGACCTCTTTTAATCTCCCACCCAACAAATACCCCATTACAAAAAACTACAACTAATAAAAACTAAACTAAAACTAAAGCATTTAAAAAAGATAAATACTAAATTACAACTAGCAAACTCACTCTAAAAACTCATTAAAACTAACTGAATTTGAAAACAAAAATTTAGAACCCAATTAAAACTAAAACTGATGAAAAATTCACTATTCCAATGAGGGTCCTCACAAAGATAGAAGTACAAGAATGTGTGTGTGGACTGATTCGTGTTCTACTGCGACAGATTTTTGTAATAAACTAGAAAAGAAGAAAGATTGAGTGTGCTTTACTCTAGCCCTAGCCTGGGTTTACCCATAATGCCTTGCGCGCGAGATTTCGCCCTGTGTTATACAGTTTTTTAATGCAATTATTGGCACATATTTCAGCCCATAGACAAGACCAATTTTCCTACATTTCTATGTATAAATTATTTCTGTAGAGTGGTATCTGCAGCCTCGAGCGCAGTTTACAAATTTATTTTTTGACAAATTTTTCTCCCTCTGCACTCTAGCGACGATGTCATCCACTCTAGCCTCTCCATAGGGTTACATTGGGGGGATTTTTTGGCGTGTTTTTGCAGAATAATTCGAAAAACATTTGCCGAAACCCTTAGAAAAGTCATAGCACACTTGTCATGGCCGAGCCGGTCGATTTGATGCCTTTTTAGTGTGTGTGAGACCAAAACTCTGGGAGGAGTAGTCGACCAAAAAAAAGTGCACTTTTTTGGTCATTTTACATAATTTTTGGGAAATTTTGTGTCTTTTTTGGGAATTTTGTGTCTATTTTGGGCCCCTTTATTTCGTTTTTTGGGTCATTTTGTATTTTTTTTAGTCATTTACATATGCTTTTGGAAATCTTGTGTCTTTTGGGGAATTTTGTCGTTTTTAGTCATTTTCCGTTGATATTTGGTCATTTTTGGAGATTTTACGTCTTTAAAAGTCGTAGCACACTTGTCATTTGCGAGCCGGCCCATTTGAAACCTTTTTAGTGTCTGTGAGACCAAAACTCTGGGAGGAGTAGTCGACCGAGAAAAACACGGAAGAAACAGAAGAATAAAAGCTAGGAAGAAGCCTGGTGAAGAACATAAAGTTTGCTTTTTCAAGAACACTCAAAACTCTCTGTAAAGTCCAGGATTATTTGTCACATTGACGCTGTATCATCACAACCTGTCCTGTTGTTGTTTCTCGTGCATTGTGTAGATTTTCCAGCGGTGGTAACATGTTTCCTCACAGCCTCACGCTGAGTGAGAAACGCTGTCCGCCACTTCAAACACTGAAACCCTCTCAGCTCTCTGAGTCTCTGAGCAGCTCCAGCAGCAACACTTTCACCTCTCTACCAGCCACTTAGCATGCTAGGAAGCAACACACACACACACACAGAGACACTCCGATGCTGTCTACAAGTCCATCCGTCCATTTTCTGCCTCTAATCCAGAGTCTCAGTGGTCCCTCCACGCTGCAGCATCTCCAGCTCCTCCTGAGGGATCCAGAGACTGAGGAGATCTATAATCCCTCCAGCGTGTCCTGGTCCACCCCGGGGCCTCCCACCGCCTCAACCAGCCCACAAAACCTCCAGAGGAAGGAGGCCGGGATGCATCCTGATCAGGGGCCTGGACTAGAGGTTGATTTTTAGTTTTAGGATAATGAATGAGGAGTGAACCAGAGTCCCGTTCTGCAGGAATCCAACAGGAACAAGGGAGTCAATTTCACTGTTCGTCACGTGACCGGGATTCGTACTGACAATAGGTCCCAATTTTATAGAGAAAAATATGTAGTTCTACTATAAATACAGACAGATATAAACACGGGATGTGATGGGACTCCTTCATGGGATTGGGACTGGAAATGATTGTTTTTGTGGCTGTGGGATGGGGCAACTGGATGAACTGGATGGCTGCAAAGACCCAGGTGCTCCATACTCCTGCAGAACCCCAAAAACACTCCCCAGGGTACACGGTCATAAGCCTTCATAAGTCACATGTAGACCAGGTGAAAACGAGCCCTCCAGTGAGTGTTGGAGCCAGCCTATCTGAGGGGAAAACATCAGCACAGACAGGTTTTCAACTATTGCAGCCTTTTGGCACTGCAGAATGTTTTGGCTCTGCCCACTAGTTAGTTCCCCTCAGCCTCTGTTCCCATACAGGTACTTTAGTAGCGGCTAACCAACGGAGTTAATGTGACAACAGACTGACGCAGTGTTGCCAACTTAGTGACTTTGTTGCTATATTTAGACTATTCAGACACTCTAGATCAGGGGTCTCAAAGTCAAATTACCTGGGGGGCGCTGGAGGCAGTATCAAAATGACCAAAAAAAGACACAAAATTACTAAAAAAAAACAAAATTATTTTAAAAAAGACACAAAATGACATTACATAACATTTCCACTTCTTGCGATAACAACAACACGGCAGATAATAAACGCTCCGGTAGCAGCTGCCATTCTTTTTGTTGACGTCGCCATAGAAACAAGTGAAACAAAGCTCCAGCTGGAGCAATAAAGGGACCTTCCACACACAACACAGTAAAGAGACATTCATATAAAACTCACATTAAACTTTCATATCGAGGTGGGGGCCACAAAATATCATCACGAGGGCCACAATTGGCCCGAAGGCTGCGAGTTTGACACCCATGCTCTAGAGACTCTTTTTCCAAAAAGCGACTAGCGACAAATCCAGAGACTTTTTCTGGTGTAATTGGAGACTTTTGGAGACTCGTTCCTACTCTTCTTAACGAGTAGCAGGCGCCGTCCCAAAGCACTCACAAGCGGCCCAGTCCTCCTGCAGCAGTCTCTCCCAGCTGCAGTCACAGCAGGAGATGTTAACCCCTCAGTGGCTGCTTCATGTTTTCTCCAGTCGAGGACAACCTTAGAGGCACCCTGGCCTAGCTTCTTTCTAGTAGCCCTTAGACTTTTTTGATTATAAACTATCCTAGGATTATTGTTTCCAGTGTCCAGGAGGAGTGAGGACATGTGGGTCCTCTGGAGGAGGAGGAGGAGGAGGAGGAGGAGGAGGAGGAGGAGGAGGAGGAGGAGGAGGAGGAGGAGGAGGTGGTATCTTCCTCTCTGAAGGCCGGGGGGGCAGCAGAGCGTAGAGGAATCAGCAGTAATGAGGAATGATCTCATTAGACTCTGGTGCAGCGTGGCGTGGCTAAGCTGATCAGCGTCTGCCATCTTCTCCCACTCAGACTGGCGCTGGAGGAGGAATGTGAACTGGTGCTGCTGGTGGCCAGTATGATTCACCAGCTGGAACTGGGATCATAAACCCACAGAGAGAAAACCACCCTGATAGAAAACTACAGGCCAAATCAACTCAAATTACTTTATTTATCCCCGAGGGGAAACTCAGTTAATCAGTACAGTTTTTTTTAGTCATTTTGTGTCTTTTGTCATTCTTACGTCTTTTCTTGTCAATTTTACATCTTTTTTTTGGTAATTTTATGTTTTCTTGGTCATTTCACATACTTTTTGCCCATTTTACGTCTCTTTTGGGTCATTTTGTGTCTTGATTTGTCTTTTAATGTCTTTTCTTGGTCATTTCACTTTTTTTTTGCTTATTTTACATATTTTTGGGGTCATTTTGTGTCTTTGTATTTGTCATTCTTACATATTTTCTTGAAAATTTTAAGTCTTTTTTTGGTAATTTTTTTGTCTTTTTTGTCATTTTATTTTATTTTATTTTAATTTTTACGTCTTTTCTTGGTCATTTCACATAGTTTTTGCTCATTTCACATATTATTTTGGCCCTTTTGTGTCTTTATTTGTCCTTTTAACATGAGTTCATCCTGTCAGCTCCACGTTCAAACAGTCAGCAGGTGAATCAAGGGGAGGTATAAGGTCAACAGCAACAGCAGCGGGTTTGTTACTGAAACTGAATAAAAACAGCTGGTCTTCCTGCTAACAGTTTAATGTTTTATGGCTGTTATTAGCTCCGTTCACATGCATGATGTTGGGGGTTTAAATATATAAATATATGCAAAAAATGTTTCAACTAAAAGCTGAATAATTGAACAATCAGCAGCAGAGGACACGGACAGGAAGAGGAAACAAACAGGAGGAAGTCAGCTGATGAGGAGGAGGCTATTATAACACACACACACACACACACACACACACACACACACACACACACACACACACACACACACACACACACACAGCTCCAGTTCTGCAGCATCACCCTCGTTAACAATGTAATTAACAAACCTTATTAACTCTGCTGCTAAATATGAAACAACAACTCTTCCTCACAGCAATTAACACAGGAAGGGAGGAGGAGGAGGAGGAGGAGGAGGAGGAGAGAGAGGAGGAGGAGGAGGATAGAGAGAGTAAAGGAGGTGGAGGAGGTAGAGGAAGTGGAGGAATAGGAGGAGAAGGAGGAGAGAGGAGGAAGAAGAGGAGGAAAGAGGGAGAGGACGATGAGGAAGAGGATTAGGAAAAGGAGGATGAAGATAGAGGAGGAGGAGAAGGGTGGAAGGAGGAGGAGGAAAGAGGGAGGAGGAGGAGGACGAGGAGAAGGAGGAGGAGGAGCTTCAGTTAATGTGTTGGGGACTACTTTCAGCGGCGGATTAATCCACATTGTGTGTATTTCTGGTCAGAGACTCTCTGGTGTGTTTTGTTGGTAAAAGAATCACATTTACTGGCAACTTGTGCTGGTAAATCTAAACAATCTCTCCCTCACTATTCTACCTCCTCTTCTCCTCAATCATCTGACTCCACTCCTCTTCTCCTCCATCATCTGACTCCCCTCCTCTTCTCCTCCATTATCTGACTCCACTCCTCTTCTCCCTCATTTGTTCTTCTCTCCCTCCTCCCTCCTTCTCCCTCTCCCTCCTCCCTCTCTCTCTCTCTCTCTCTCTCTCTGTCAGGTTAAACACAGTAATCAAGCGTCTGTTTTTCGAGGTGATGAGTTCATTGTGACGCTCCGACAGCCGGAGTAATTATCTCTCTCACCTGTCAATCATCTCTGACAGATGGAGCAGGGGGCGGGACAACCTACAATCACCCCCCCCCCCAGACCCCCCACCACGACCCTCATCATCATCATCATCAATACGTCACTCTTTCTGTCTTCTCAGTGATGATGTGGGGTGAGAGGAGGAGGAGGAGGTGGAGAGAGGAAATGAAGAGCAGGAGGAGGACGAGGAGGTAAAAAGAGAGAGGAGGAGGAGGAGGAGGAAGAGAGAGGAGGAAGAGGAGGACAAGGAGGAGAAGGAGGAAGAGAGAGGGAGAGGAGGACAAGGAGGATGACAAGCAGGACGAGGAGTAGGAAGGAGGAGTAGGAAGAGGAGGAGGAGGAACTGAGAGGAGGAGGCTTATACAGGATTACACACACACACACACACACACACACACACACACACACACACACACACACTCTCTACTCCTGACGCGCCTCCATGAAATCGAGCAGCTGGAGGAAAAACTCGTCCTCCTTCTAAAGCAGCGGCTTAGAGAGAGAGAGCAAATTAGGATGGAGGGATCAAAAGAGGAGAAACCACCAGAGGTACACAGGCTGAGGGTGTGTGTGTGTGTGTGTGTGTGTGTGTGTGTGTGCGTGTGTGTGTGTGTGTGTTGTCAGGTGAGACAGACTCGGGGCGAGTTTGTTGTTAGCTCGGCAGAAAATGTTTAGAAAACGTGCTGACAGACAGAGAGAGAGAGAGAGGGTGGAAGGGAGGGAAAGAGCGAGAGAGAGATAGATAGTGTAAGAGAGAGAGCGAGAGAGAGAGGGAGAGAGGGAAAGAGAGGGCGAAAGAGCAAAAAAGAGCGAAAGAGCAAAAAAGAGCGAGAGAGCGCGTGAGAGAATGAGAGCAAGAGAGCGAAAAAGAGAGAGTGAGAGAGAGCGCAAGAGAGAGCGACAAAAGAGAGCGCGAGTGAGAACGAGAACGAGAGAGCAAGTGAGAGAGAGAGAGAGAGAGAGAGACCGCTAGCGAGCAAGGGGGAGAAAGAGAGCGAGAGAGAGTGAGAGAGAGCGCAAGAGAGAACAAGAACGAGAGAGAGAGAGCGAGCTGGAGAGAGAGAGAGCGAGAGAGAGAGAGCGAGAGAGAGAGCGAGGGTTGAGGACAGGGAGGAGAGAGGGATGAAGAAGGAGAAAGTGTTCCTCCGGGTGATGTGAATGTGAACGAGAGAGAACTCTTTTAAACATTCCCGTCTCTTCCTCTCCGGCTCGTGTCACATTTCCTCCTCTGTAGATTTCAGAGCAACGTAAACACTCATCAGCAACTTTAGAAGCAACCTGTAGAGTTCTAAATGCATCCAGCCTCCAGAACAACCCTAAACTACTCAGATCACTGAGATGTGAGAGAGAAGTAGCGCCCTTATTTGCATCTGCACCACACGCTTTGGACCGTTCAGATCATTTATAAAGAGTTGAATCTCCTGGTTGAGCTGCCGTTACTCACCACTATCTTGGCGTCCCTCACGGTGTTTTCCGGTACGGTGACCCAGTACTCGGGTTGCTCCCAGTGCGGCGGCTGGTTGTGGACGTTGGTGATGATGACGGTGAGATCCACGGAGCTGCTGCGGTTCCCTCCGTCCGTCGCCACGATCTGCTGGTTGATCCTGGACGTCTGCAAGAACCACAGCGTCATTAACAAACACAGGGGAGGTTTGACGAGTTCTGCTTGTTTTAGCGTTTGATTTTAAAGCACAGATTGAGAGAACATTTGTCCATATATAATCATGTGTTTTTCATTAAAAACAACAGTGACACCATGTAATCAAACTGGCATTTAAAGGGTTAAAATCCTGAAAAATAATTTAATATTTTGGTCCTACTTTTGATCAGGACGGAAGTTGATTGAAAGTTTTAACCCCCAAAAAGTTGGAAAAAATGAATCTGTGATATGTTATAGCAGTGACAAAAAAGAAAAAAATATAGAATTTAATATGTAAAAAATAACTACATTTTGTGTGTAATCAAACTGACATTTAAAGGGATAAAATATGGGAAATAATTGAATTGTTTTGATCAGGACTAAAGCTTATTACATGATTAAGTGGGCATCTTTGTCCTTAATGGCTTTAATGGGTGGTAAAATTTTATATCTGACACTCCACAAAAAATATGAATGCATCAAAATGTATTAAAATTAATCATCGAGCCCCCCATCATTTGTTATATGGAAAGTAACTATTTGTATGTGTGTGTGTGTGTGTGTGTGTGTGTGTGTTTAAATAAAAAAAACAGTGACATGTAATCAAACTGGCATTTAAAAGGTTAAAATGGCAAAAAAATGAAATTAAAAAATGGTAGTTTTGATCAGGTCCGAAGCTTATTACCCCAAAAACTGGGGGGAAATATTTAAAGATGCTGTTTTTTTAAGTTTTTGGAAGTGGAGATGTTGGTCCTTAAAGTCCTTTAAATGGTTGAAGGAAGAGTTTTCTTCATTCTCTAAAGTTTACAATCAAAACCGGGTCATCAAAGTCTGATTTTAATGATGGTGAAGTTGTGTGACAGCTCTGAGAGGCAACCGAATACTTAAACGAGTAAATATTAAAACAGAGAGGAAGAAGAAGAAGGAAATGTTTGACTGTTGATCTTTTGGTTTTGTTTTAAAAGGCAGAAAGGCGAAGCTGCCTTTGCTAAATTATTGAGTGAAGTGTCGCTGAGAGGAAGAAGAGAGAGATGACAGTCGTTCATATCACACGTTTGTTTAACAGCTGACACTTTCACTTCACTTTGACTTTGTTATATTGTACAAAGACGAAGAGGAATCATGACAATCGTTAAACATTAAAGACAGACGGAGGTTTGATGCAACTTTTATTCTCCTTCTCGCAGCGGAAACGTCAGAAACACGACCTGTGACCTCATGACCCCGATACAATAAATACATGAAATACATTTACTGCACTTGATCTGTGTTTCTTTACAAAAACCAAACAGAATCTGTGTTTTATTTGTGGAAGCCAGAGAATGGAAGTTATAAAACTGGTGTTGGGTTGTTCTGTACAGTATTGTAATATATATGAGAAAGAAGTAGCAGAGATTTATGAGAAAAAGTGGCAAATCTATGATAAAAAAAATCGCAGATTTATGAGAAAAAAGTGGCAAATCTAGAAGAAAAAAGTCGTAGATTTATGAGGAAAAAGTGGCAAAGCTAGGAGAAAAATATCTCACATTTATGAGATTCAAAGTGGCATATCTAGGAGAAAAAGTAACAGATTTCAGAGAAAGAAAGTGGCAAATCTACGAGAAAAAAAGTCAGAGATTTATGAGATTAAAAGTGGCAAATCTACTCGAAAAAAGTAGCAGATTTTTTAGATTTAAAGTGGCAAATCTACAAGAAAAAAAGTTGCAAATTTAGGAGAAAAAAAGTGGCAGATTTAGGACATTTAAAGTGGCAAATCTATGAGTGAAAAGTGGCAAATGTAGAAGAAAAAAAAGCAGATTTATGAGAAAAAAGTGGCAAATCTTTGAGAAAAAAGTAGCAGATTTAGGAGATTAAAAGTTGCAAATCAATGAGAAAAAAGTAGCAGATTTTTTAAAATTAAAGTGGCAAATCTATGGGAAAAAGTAGATTTATAAGACAAAAGTGGCAAATCTATGAGAAAAAGTAGCAGATTCATGAGAATAAAAGTCACAAATATAGATAGATAGATAGATAGATAGATAGATAGATAGATAGATAGATAGATAGATAGATAGATAGATAGATAGATAGATATACGAGAAAGAAGTAGCAGATTTATGAGGAAAAAAGTGGCAAATCTATGAGGAGTACTGAGGAAACTCAGTAGCTTCAGCTTTACAACAACTTAATTCAGAGCCTGCCAGACGCTGCTCAGGGTCAAAAAGATCTCAGACTTGCAAAAACACATTCAAACCCTTTAGTGATTATGTTTTGCTGAAGGTCTCTCAGTTTTAATTTAATTAGAATTAGACTGATTATAAGTTTCTCTCAGTAAAACAGACAAGCAGCTAAAAACAACAACAAGGACAACAAAGCTGAACAAATACAGGTAAAACAAACATTTAGCTACAATGAACAGATGTAAAGTTATAATAAATAAACTTTGGCAGGAAGCCGAGAACGACAAGTGTACACACACACACACACACACACACACACACACACACACACACACACACACACACTCGTTCCCTCAGTGGATGCATAGCAAACATGTTAGCTGTTATTTAACAGCGCTCTGCCTCGCTGTGTATTTATATACAGAGATTTCCATCAGGGGAGCAGCAGAGGAGCTGATACTCATGAATATATTACATGTGGATTCGTGTTTGTGTGAACTTCTAACTCTCTGAGGAGTTTTAGACCGTGTGAATGTGGACATTTAAAAAAAAAAACGAGGACATTTTCAGTCTCTTTTTTTCCTTTTTTGTTGACTGTTTGACTTGGCAAATCTACCAGAAAAAAGTTGCCGATTTATAAGATTGAAAGTGGCGAATCAACAAGAAAAAAGTGGCAAATCTATGAGAAACAAAGCAGATTTATGAGGATAAAAGTGACGTATCTACAAGAAAAAAGGAGCAGATTCATGAGATTAAAAGTGACAAAACTAGGAGAAAAAGTTGCAGATTTTTTTAGATTAAAAGTGGCAAATCTACGAGAAAAAAAGTTGCAAATTTAGGCAATTAAAAGTGACAAATCTAGAAGATAAGAGTTGCAGATTCAAGAGATGAAAGTGGCAAATCTACCAGAAAAAAGTGGCAAATCTATGAGAAAAAAGCAGATTTATGAGGATAAAAGTGGCGAATATAAGAGAAAAAAGAAGCGCATTTATGAGGAAAAAGTGGAAAATTTATGAGATTGTATGGCAAACCTGGGAGAAAAAAGTAGCAGATTCATCAAAATAAAAGTAGCAAATCTAGGAGAAAAAACTCTTGTAACACTCTTTTTTCCCCTTTTGTTGACTGTTTGATTTATATATATATATGGTGCTTACATCATTATTTGTAATGCACAGAGTATATTATATGAGTTATTAAATAAAGACCGGGTTGTGATAATGTTGTGTGAGTCTGACCTGTGAGATGGGGTGGTTGACGTAGATCCAGCCGGTGCCGGGGGTTGATGTGCAGGTATGCTGGCTCCTGATTGGACAGCGAGTAGGTGATGGCCGCGTTGCTCCCCTGGTCGTCATCGTGTGCCGCCGCTCGCAGGAAACTAGTTCCTACCGGAGTGTCCTCCCGCAGGAAGTCTGAGAGGAGGAAACGTTTACTAGACACAATACTACTGGTACTACTACTACTACTACTGTCATTACTGCTGATACATGACTACTGGTACTACTGGTACTACTACTGTTACTGTTTATACTGTAGCTGGTGGTACTACTACTACTGTTGTTACTGTTTATACTGTGACACAATTTCGTCCCGCTAGGACAAATTATATATCAAAATGTGCGGTTTGATCGGGATCGGTGTGCTATTACTTTTCTCTACGGAATACAACTGCCCAAAATTTTGCATTGAAATGAATGGGACGGCCGAAAAAAAAATGAGCGAAAAAGAACAATAATTGCAGATTTTTAAACGTCTACTTCTCCGGCATAATTTCACCTAGAGACTCCATTTAAACTTTAAACAGTAGACACAAGTCTTGTGTATCGGTGTATTAATCCACGTTTCGATAGGTCATATAGTTTTTTATCAATCCCTGTTCAATGACCATGATCATTTTTGGAGAAATTCTGAGATTATAATGGGTGTGTATTGCACGGAATGTTCGTGTCACAGTGTGTGACATCATCGCCAGAGTGTAGAGGGAGAGAAAAAACTGTCAAAAAATAAATTTGAAAACTGCGCTCCAGGCCGTAAATTCCACTCTACAGAAATAATTTATACATAGAAACGTAGGAAAATTTGTCTTCTCCCTCACAATCCTCTGGTAAAGCTGTCAGAGTTATAGTTTGGGCGTACGACGCACAGATGATCCACCAACACCACCAACAGCCTCATTGGCTCCCATATTAAAAACGCAGGAAGATTTCTGAAAAAGGGAGATGGAATAGTTTTTTTAGATCGCTCTAACAAAGCTATTTTTTAATTTTTCTAAAAAAAACACATATGTAGACGTTCAGGAAGAACTCAGGACGCTCAAAGTGAAGTCGGATCAATGATAGGTATTATGGTTTTGCCAAAAATGCTTTCTGTTCGAGGACAGAAATTCCAGTCTGTCCACCTCTGCTGTCACTGTGCCGGAACAGGTGTCAGTTAATTCTGTTGATTGCCTTTGATCTTTGATGTGATTACAGTTACAGATACACACACACGCATGCGCGTAAGCATGCACACTCCTCACACATGCATACATATGCTTCAAACACACACGTGCACACACACACACACACACACACACACACACACACACATATTTTGAGTTAAAAGGGCATAGTTTGAAATCTCTGAAGAATCTCATCATAGTGTACACACACCGGCAGTAGCCCCCGTGGCCCTTTCACAATTTACCCAGAGGAAATTTTCTAGTTATTACTATTACTATAAATGCAGGTAATTTTATTTAATAATTAATTGAGATTAACAGTAGAAGCTGCTCTATTAGTGGGAACGACTAAAACTGCTGCCACAGATATTCTGACATTATTCTGGACTTCTTTATAACTCTGAACTTTTACTTTTGTGGTTTGTAACTTATTGCAGCATCACCATATTTAAAGCTTCTGTCCCAGGACGCGTCGTCTCATCAGACGTCCATGACGTCCACTTCAACTTCACACACTGACCGAAGCACCAACACACACTTTTAAATGCATTAAAGGTGTGTGAACACAAAGCGACATCATGTTGTGTGATGGTAAGCAGATATTATAATAATGTGTGGTGTCAGCAGCGTGTCACCTCCTCATTTTGTCGTTTCTGGGTCTCACTCTGCCACGTCAACAGATGCATTTTTAAACGTGTGAATATAACCTCCAATCCTGCTGACGGGGACGAGCCTCGCTGCTGATCACACAACAACAACAACACAACGAGCAGAGAGGAGGTCCGCCGCTCTGTAATACTGCGTTTCAAGCATTATGTCAATAATAATAATGTCCTTTTGACATCTGTGGCTCTCTGGATACATTTCCACTGAATAATCACGTCAGATCCTGCTGAGTCTAATGAGAGCAGCAGAGAAACAAACGGAGAAGAGCAAACGCAGGATTTTACTGCTTCTACAAGCAACTTTAGATCTAATGTTGCTGTATTTATGTCAGATAATAACTGTTTTTTTCTGTCTTGCTAATGAGATTTTGTTAAATAACGCCAAACAACCACATGGAACACAAGGACCAAAACTCTGAACTAAATTCTGCTCAATATTAATTAAATCTCTTCATAAAATACAGTAAATTATCTGGTTTCTAATATTGCAGTAAAAAGTAGTAAATCACTATATCACTTTAACATTTATTTTAAACACAACTGTAAATGAACTTTAGCAAGGTTCCTATTGGTGTTTTGTATTATATAGCTTGTTTTTTTTCCCATTTTTGTAAATTTTCTAGGTGTTTTACAATGTTGTGATGATGCTTTTATTTTGAAAAGGTGCCATCCAGTGTGAAATGGGTGCTTTAATTTTGAAAGGTAGTGACAGGAAGTAACATGTAGAACGGTAAAAAATTAAAAATAAACAGAGAAGAGCAAACGCAGGATTTTACTGCTTCTACAAGCAACTTTAGATCTAATGTTGCTGTAGTTATGTCAGATAATAACTGTTTTTTTCTGTCTTGCTAATTAGATTTTTGTTAAATAACGCCAATCAACCACAAGGAACACAAGGACCAAAACTCTGAACTAAATTCTGCTCAATATTAATGTAATCGCTTTATAAAATACAGTAAATTATCTGGTTTGGAGCTGCTACTGATAAGAATACATGTTATGATGAGACTGTTAATGTGGAGTAAATCAAATATAGCAGTAAAAAGTAGTAAATACTCCAATCACTATATCACTTTAACATTTATTTTAAACACAACTGTTAATTACCTTTAGCAAGGTTCCTATTGGTGTTTTTGTATTATATAGCTTGTTTGTTTTTCATTTTTGTACATTTTTTTTGAAAAGGTGCCGTCCAGTGTGAAACGGGTGCTTTAATTTTGAAAGGTAGTGACAGGAAATAACAGGTGGAACGTTTAAATGAAAAACAAACGGTAAATAATAACAGGTGTGTCATAATTCATATAAAGTTGATATAAAGTATCTAAAAGGCTTCTATAGTGGCTGACTGACAGGACACAAGGTTTGTTAAAGTTTATTTTCTTCTGTCATATATATTAGTGGCTATATTTGTTGTCTTAACTATAGCAAAAGTGCTTGTTAGCTCAAGTGCTAATGCTAACGTTTGTTAGCTCTTACGGTGGATTCACAAGGGGACCAAAGAATGTCTGATTTTTATTTTCATGGAGCGATTTTTAATTAAATCAGTTAAAGAGTGGACCGTCACTCAGCCAGGAATGCTACTAAACATACATTCAACCACAAAAACAATCACTTTCAAAATAAAAGCACTGCTTTTGCCGAGGTCTGCACTACAGGGAAAACATGTTTTCTTTTACTTTCTGGTCAATTATAAGGTTTTGGGCTATTTTTCTTCCATCCTTTTTTTCACAATAGTGGAAAGAAAAATGTATATATTTTGCTATATTTTGCTATATATTTTTATATATTTTATTATTATTACTGGCCTTTCGAACAGTAACAGAAAATCTAAGAAAATTCCTAAAATATAGATTATTAATAATATAATATTAATATAATTCCTAACTGATGTCGATAATAAAGGCCCTGAGATAAACAACAAGCAGGCAAACAGAGAGGAGGTTTCCAGCTCTCACACACACACACACACACACACACACACACACACACACACACAGACACACACACACACACACACAGACACACACACACACACACACACACACACCCCAGTGGTAAATGAATTCATGTCCCAGAAACATTTCAATCTGCCTGTTAAATAGTTAATGAGCCACTCTGAGCGTCTCCCTAATCTGACGAGGAGAACTTCTGACACGACGCTTATCAAAACACATATTTGCACACGTAGTAAACAAACAGGGACCCGCGGGACCCGCCGGGCGGCGAATATTCCATCAGTCTAAAGAGATTTCCACCATTACAAGGATGCAGACGGATAGACGACACACACACTTCACCTGTTCCCTCCATAAAACACACGGAGAGGGGACCGACAGGCTGAACAGACGACAGCCGGGACAACTTTCACATGCACAACATGCAAATAAACTCTAAACCGCAGTACTAGTACTATCAATGGAAGTAGCAGTAATAGTTGTGCAGCAATGCAACGAGTAGAAACACTTGCATGGATAGAAACAGTGAGCACAGCAGTAGTTACAGTATAAATATCAGTAATAATAGGAACAACAACAGTACAACTAGTAGCAACAGCACCAGATGTAGTAGTACTAGTATAAACAGAAATATAATACTAATAGAAGACACAGTAGTAGCAGTAATCTGGTGGAATTAGTAGTTACATTGTCAGTGGCAGTAATAATAGCAGTACCATTAGCAGTATTAACAGTAGTACTGTTAGCAGTAATAAAAGTAGCACCGTTAGCAGTAATAATAGCAGTACTGCTAGCAGTAATAATAGCAGTACTGTTTGCAGTAATGATAGCAGGACTGTTTGCAGTAATAATAGCTGCACTGTTAGCAGTAATAATAGCAGTACTGCTAGCAGTAATAATAGCAATACTGTTAGCAGTACTGTTAGCAGTAATAATAGCAGTACTGTTAGCAGTAATAATAGTAGTACTGTTAGCAGTAATAAAAGTAGCACTGTTAGCAGTAATAATAGCAGTACTGCTAGCAGTAATAATAGCAATACTGTTAGCAGTACTGTTAGCAGTAATAATAGCAGTACTGTTAGCAGTAATAATAGCAGTACTGCTAGCAGTAATAATAGCAGTACTGTTTGCAGTAATGATAGCAGGACTGTTTGCAGTAATAATAGCTGCACTATTAGCAGTAATAACAGCGGTATTTTAAGCAGTAAAAATTACAGTACTATGAGCAGTAATAATAACAGTACTATGAGCAGTAATAATAACAGTACTATGAGCAGTAAGAATAGCAGTAGGCTACTGTTAGCAGTAATAATAGCAGTACTGTTAGCAGTAATAATAGCAGTAATGTTAGCAATAATAATAACAGTACTATGAGCAGTAAAAATAGCAGTAGTAGTAGAAGTAATGTCAGAAACAGCAGTTGTTTTAGTAGCAGCAGTAATAACAGCAGTATTAGCAGTAGCACTAATAGCAGCTATACTACAGTACTAGTAATAATACCAACCTTAGCAGTAACGAGCAGAAACAGTACTTTGCTTACACTGGTATTGCAGTAAGACTTGCAGTACTCACACTGGTATTGCAGTAATACTTGCAGTACTCACACTGGTATTGCAGTAATACTTGCAGTACTCACACTGGTATTGCAGTAATACTTGCAGTACTCAAACTGGTATTGCAGTTATACTTGCAGTACTCAAACTGGTATTGCAGTAATACTTGCAGTACTCAAACTGGTATTGCAGTAAAACTTGTAGTACTCACACTGGTATTGCAGTAATACTTGCAGTACTCACACTGGTATTGCAGTAACACTTGCAGTACTACACTCACACTGGTATAGCACTAATACTTGCAGTACTCACACTGGTATTTGCAGTAATACTTGCAGTACTACACTCACACTGGTATTGCAGTAATACTTGCAGTACTCACACTGGTATTGCAGTAATACTTGCAGTACTCACACTGGTATTTGCAGTAAGACTTGCAGTACTCACACTGGTATAGTAACAATACTTGCAGTACTCACACTGGTATTGCAGTAATACTTGCAGTACTCACACTGGTATTTGCAGTAAGACTTGCAGTACTCACACTGGTATAGTAACAATACTTGCAGTACTCACACTGGTATTGCAGTAATACTTGTAGTACTCACACTGGTATTGCAGTAATACTTGCAGTACTCACACTGGTATTGCAGTAATACTTGCAGTACTCACACTGGTATTGCAGTAATACTTGCAGTACTCACACTGGTATTGCAGTAATACTTGCAGTACTCACACTGGTAGCGGCTGTTCTCAAACTTGGGGTCGTTGTCGTTCTGGTCGGCGATGACGGCGGTGACCTGGCAGATGCCGATCAGCGGCTCCTCGGCCCGGTCGGTGGCCGTCACCGACAGCGTGTACTCCCTCTGGCGCTCGCGGTCGAAGCTGGTCGCCGTGGTGATCACACCTGACCAACACACACACACACCATGTCGTCAGCTATTTAACCCTTTATCGAACTATAAGAACTATATTTGGTAACTTCAGCGGATATCTAACTGGGTCCCCATGTCTCTCTGTTTGGTCGTAGAACCACATGGATTTCTTCCAGCTAATCAGCAAAGATCAGGCTACGTCACAGACGGTGACACCATGACATCTGACCAATCAGTATGATAATAATATAATAATATAAACTCTATTGATCTTGACCTCCAATGTAAAAATGAAAAATTTTTGAAAAAAATCTGCAAGAAACAGTCGTACAAACAGAGTTATTCTTCAATGACTTGTACCAGGAGAACTTGACTATGACTAGGCATATTAAGAATGAATAAAAATAAAAATACAAACCTGGGGGAAGGGAGGTTATATTTCGAGAAAAAAATTGCAAATTTACTAGATTAAAGTGGCAAATCTACAAGAAAAATAAGTTGTGTAACTTTTTTCTCAAAATATGACCCCCCTCCCCCGGGTCCGTATGTTTTTTTACACATTCTGGCTGTATGTAATATCCTCAAATATTCTCTAGGGTTGAAATTTGAAATTTCCAAGTATTTCAATGAGTGTCCTATTAAGGGTTAAAACGTAACAGGAACAGGTTTGGTATAGCAGTAGTGTGGGAGTTACCGGTGTCTGGGTGGATGTCGAACCCGGAGGAGACGCCGTCCCGGTGCATGATGCCGTATCGGACCTCCCCGTTGACTCCCATGTCGGCGTCCACGGCCTGGACGCGCAGGACAAACGTCCCCGGCGGCTGGTTCTCCAGGACGACGGCGTTCAGACTGTAGTTCTGACACTGAGAACACAAACAGGACCATCAGAACGGATTATCAGGACCATAAAGGATCCATCTCTGAGCTGAAGTGAACCAAACAGGACTAGAAGTGTCCTCCTATAGAGAGACAGGGGGACATGCTCTGAAGAACTTTGTATTCACAGAAGGAGCCGCTTTGATAATTTATATATATATATCTAATATTAACCTACTAACATACAGCTAACATTAGCCTACTAAAATATATCTAATATTAGCCTACTAAAACATAGCTATAACGTTAGCCTACTAACATAGCTGACTTCAGCTTGCTACCACAGATAGCTAATATTAGCTTGCCAACACATATATCTGACATTATTCTACTAACACACAGCTAACATTATTTTACTAACATATAGCTAACATTAGCTTGCTATTACATATAGATGACATTACCCTACTAATATATAGCTAAAATTAGCCTACTAACATATACTATAGCTGACTTCAGCTTGCTAACACAAATAGCTAACATTAGCTTGCTAACATATAGATAACATGTAGCTAACATCAGCTTGCTAACAGCCAACTTGTCCTCTCTGGTAGATAAAGTGCTAAAATAATCAAATGATGTTTAAATGTAATAGTTTAAGCTAGAAACAGACATGTTGTTAGTGTTTTATCCCATAGTCTTACAGAAGTTAATGTGAAATTTATTTCAGGATTATAACAGCTGAGTTAAAATCGTTAAGCAGTTTATAAAAACGTGTTTGTGGTTCTTCCACTTTCTTGGTTCAACCACACAGCAGCCTTTGACCTTTGACCTTTGGTCTGTTTGTTGCTGGCGGATGGAGGAGGCTCCTTCTATCAATATAAAATCAGTGTATAGAGTCGGGGGCGGGGCTTAAACACCATGTGAGGTGTCAATCACCTGGTGGAAGAGCGGCTTGTTGTTGTTGATGTCGTTGATCCCTACGATGACCTGCGCGGCGCTGCTGAGCGGGAACGGACCGCCGGACGCGTTGTCGTCGGTGGCCGTGATGTTCAGGACGTACTGAGGGCCCCGGAGCCTCGGGGGGGGGCTCCTCCGCAGCTTGATGATGCCTGCACACACACACACACAGTTCAGGTGTTTTCATTGTAATTCATTTACTGTAAAAAAACAAAAACAAAAAAAAAACGGGAAAAAATTCCAGAAATTTACATTATTATTTCAATTTTTTTTTCTACATTAAGTAAAATTGTCATGAAAATAAATACATTTTAAATTAAAATATTTATGCTACTATGTATTTATATTTATGAAATAGAAAAAGAAGCTAAAATCTGTAAATATTTTTGTGTATATGTATAAATGTATAAAAAAATTGTATTTAAAAAAAAACTGAAAAAAACGCGAAACAGGTAAATTCTTGCAGGGCAAATAAAAATAAAAACACTAACTGCCAAATAATATTAAACTATTATAAGTTATTCACAAAAATGTATTCTCATATTCATATAAAAAGTTAAAAAGAAAGTTATTTATCATACAGATGCTTTTAAAAAAATACAGATATTGAATCTATAATATCTGTAATTTAAAGAAATGATTTGTACAATTATTTTTCAGTTGTTTACTGTTATTTAATGAAAGGTGTCAATTTTTTTTACTGTCCATTATTATTATTATTATTATTAGCAATAACAATAATAATAATAATAATAATAATAATAATAATAATAATATTTTTTTATTCATACATTCTGGTTAGTGTAGATTTTTTAATTTTTTTAATTTTTGCAGTGTATAGACTATATTATACTGTGACCTCGGTTGGTTCTGCTCTCAGTATATTAATGTTTTTTTAATAAAAGTCTGGTTTAGGATGTTGGTAAAGTTCATTTCTGAGGTTTAAATTACTTTTATGTTCAGAGGCTGTAAAGAGTTGTTTCCTGCTGCCAGAGGACATTTATAGAAAACAGAACTATGAAATATGTTTCAGCTGGAAGAAAATAAAAAGAGGAGAAGAAAGAAAAGAGCTCAGAGCTGCTGATTAATGCCGAGTCGCTCAGAGTCACCAGAAAAACACTGAAAATACATGTTTGAGAGATGAAAAGTAATTTATTTTCACAGTGTGGTGTTTTTTAAAAAAAGGCAAGTTTAATGTAATACTTTGTTGTTTAGGATTTGTAAATTGTAATAAAACTGATGTATTATATGTATACACTTTTCCAAGACCAAAAATAAAGACGTAACATCAACAAAAGGTACGAAATTCCCCAAAAAACTACAAAAAAGATACAAAATGACAAAATAACTATGTAAAACTAACAAAAAAACTACAAAAAAGATACAAAATGATCAAAAAAATATATAAAACTACAAAAAAACTACAAAAAAGATACAAAATGATAAAAAAACTATGTAAAACTAACAAAAAAACTACAAAAAGATACAAAGTGATCAAAAAAACTATGTAAAATTACAAAAAACTACAAAAACGATACAACATTACCAAAAAAAAAACTATGTAAAATTACAAAAAATAAATAAAAAAAA